>NW_015170306.1:432940-444423 GCF_001447785.1 Gekko japonicus | reverse complement strand
GTCACAAGCTCTCAGCCTAGCCTACTTTACAGGGTTGTTGTGAAGATAAAACGGAGGAGAGGAGAAGGATGTGAGCCACTTTGGGTCCCCCTTGGGAAGGAAGGCAGGATAGAAATAAAGTAAATTTCTCCTTTGTTACCACGAAGGCAGATTAACATCCTGCTATTATGCGTGTAAAGGGTGGAGGGAGGGGAAGCGTGCTTTTACCACTTCGATAGATTGTGGGAAAATATTGCCAGTTTGGAGAGCCAGTTTGGTGTAGTGGTTAAGTGTGCGGACTCTAACCTGGGAGAACCGGGTTTGATTCCCCACTCCTCCACTTGCACCTGGCTGGATGACCTTGGGCAAGCCGTAGTTTTTGTCAGAGCTGTTCTTGAAGAAAAGAGCAGTTTCTGTCAAGAGCTCTCTCAGCCCCACCTCCCTCACAGGGTGTCTGTTGTGGGGAGGGGAAGAGAAAGGAGTTTGTAAGCCGCTCTGAGACTCCTTTGGGTCCAATCTCTTCTTCTTCTTCTACCCCCTCCCCCAATCTGTTCACAATATTAACAAAGATTTGCTGCTATATACTGTTAGATACCTTCTAAATTGCCAAGTAGGATAGATGAAGAGTTGAGACTGAAAAATTGGGGGTGGGGGAGAGAAAAATTAGAAGTGGGGATAGACGAATGGGAAGGATGGGGTTTGAGGAGGGAGGGACCTTAGAGGGGTATAAAGTTAAATGTGTGTAACAGAGCAAAACGAAGGAGGAGAAGAGTGTGGGAAAGTGTGGAAAAGAGGGAAATGTAGCAAAAGACAATGGCAGGGGGTTTTTTGGGGTGGAGGGGGTTGCTACCACACTCTAATAGGACTGCCCCTGTTTGGTGCCAGTTTAGTGTAGTGGTTAAGAGTGGTGGACTCTAATCTGGACAACCGGGTTTAATTCCCCACTCCCTCACACATGCAGCCAGGTGGGTGTTCTTGGGTCAGTCACAGTTCTCTCAGAGCTGTTCTCTCATGGGCAGTTCTTGAGAGTGTTCTCTCAGCCCCACCTACCTCAAAGGGTGTCTGTTTTGAGGAGAGAAAGGGAAGGAGAGTGTAAGCCATTCTGAGACTCTGAATGAAGGGCCAGGTCTACCAATACATTGGAAAGGCATGGGTGGACCTGTTCTCCGGAGGCCAGGTCTACCAATATAGTGGAAGGGGGTGGGTGAAAGTTGACTTGATTCTATTTTCTCTTATAATGTTTAAATTATTGTTATCATTTTTTAAAAATGAGCCAGTTTGGTGTCGTGGTTAAGTGCTCCGACTCTAATCTGGGAGAGCCGGGTTTGATTCCCCACTCCTCCACTTGCACCTGGCTGGATGACCTTGGGCAAGCCGTTTCTGATAAGAGCTTCTTGAAAAAAAGAGCAGTTTCTGTCAAGAGCTCTCTCAGCCCCACCTACCTCACAGGGTGTCTGTGGTGGGGAGGGGAAGGGAACGGAGTTTGTAAGCCGCTCTGAAACACCTTTCGGTAGTGAAGGGTGGGGTATAAATCCAATCTCCTCCTCCTCCTCCTCCTCCTCCTCCTCCTTCTTCTTCTGGTTATGGAAGTGATCTAAAAAACTAATTTATGCGACAGACAAATGTAGACTCACTTACAGCTTTAATGCTACTAGCTTTACTCACGAGGTAGAATTTCCGCTCACAACACTGTGGAGCTTAGAGGGAACATTGGTCACCCCAGCTCCATCTCTACCTCAGCGCCACCATGACTCTTACAGAAAGTCCAGGAGAACCTTTCTCTTGGCCCTCTCTTTCCTTCTGACTCTTACAGGCAGCCCTCCTAGGCCACATCCGTGTCTTCTTCCAGCCACCATCCTGAGCAGGCCTTCACTGTTAAGGAGGATCCAGTTGCCATTTCCTGGAGCGGACACATTCAGGACAGTAGCCAGAGCTACGCCTGGCGGCCCCTTCCCTGCAAGGTCTTCCCAGGCCAACTGCTGGGGAGGCCGGGCCACCCACCACCCTCAGGGCTGGACTTATTTGCCTGTCTCCTTGGACCCTGTTCTAGGATGGCTAGATCCACCCCTGGCCATTGGCAGGGGGTGGAGTGGGGATTTATCAGCTGCGAGGGGAGGTCTAGCCCGGTGTGTACATGACTGTGCTGCCAGTGAGGCAGGACCCTCTTGTGCTGGGCGGCAGCTGGGGGCAGAGGATGCCCCTCCCTTGGTGGGGGCCTGGCACCCCTGTCCTGTTCCTATACCCCAAGACACCCACTTAAACATTGCGTGTGTCAGAGGAGCACCACTACAGACTAGGGTTGCAGGCCTCCAGGTGGGGCCTGGGGACCTCCCGCTTTTGCAACTGATCTCCAGCTGACAGAGATTAGCTCCCCTGGAGAAAATGGCTGCTTTGAAGGGTGGACTCCATGGCATTGGACCCTGCTGAGGCCCCTCCCCTCCCCAAACCCCACCCTCTCCTGGATCCACCCCTAAAGTCTCCAGGCATTTCCTGGAACTCATGTCCCCTTTCTCTTCCCTGCTCATCCACTCTTTGGGACCGCCTTCCCTGGTATGTCCCCCAAAGAGCGTTACGCTCTAGTGATCAAAATCTGCTGGTGGTCCCTGGCCCAAAGAGCTTCCGGCGGTCCTCAACCAGAGCCAGGACTTTTTTGGCCCTGGCTACAGCCTATTGGAACACTCTTCTGGGAGAAATCAGGGCCCTGTGGGATTAGTTCCAGTTCTGCAGGGCCTGCAAAACAGAGTTGTTCCGCTGGGTTTACGGCTGAAGGCAACAACGGGTCCCTTTCTGATGGGTTTTATCTACGATTAAAAAAATGTATTCAATAAGCTGCCATTGAATGCATAATGTGTTATGAAAACATCTAATTGAAATGCTATGCTAAGCTTCGTCCTGGGCTAGGATCCAAATACATCCAATCACATTGCTAGCCCAGGAAGCACCTAACCAATCACTATCAACAAGCTCCCTGAGCGGGAATGTCCGTGATTGGTCCTTATGCATACAACCTTATTGGTTGGTAAATGTACAGTAGGCGTGGCTACATTAGCCGGGAGAGTTTAAAAGCAGGACAGCTGCAATGTAAAAGCTGTTCTGGCTATCAGATGTTGATCCGTGTTGGAGTTGTGTTCAAGTTGTTGATTAGAGCTGAATCTTTGCTGAATCACTCTCCAACTACCTTGTTAAGCGAGTGACTTAACACCCACATACCTGCGGGCTCAGAGCGATTTACAGTTACTCTTGAGACAGTTGGACTAACAATATTTGTGGGGATAGGGAAGACAAACATACAGCATTAATTACACACACATTGCAGCTAGCCGGGCTTCATCTGCGGGCTGGGTCAGATTCAGCCCTAGTCTTCCCTCTGGCATGCTAGTTTCCCTTAACCTGCACTGAATCTTTGAATGTGGACATTTATTCAGTCATGTAGGCCTGCTATTCAGGGGTGGACTGGGAAGTTCAAATGACCCAGAAGCAAGCTGGGATGAGCAGCCCACGGATACATGGCAAGCTCCCCTCAGCTCAGACCTAGCCAGCAGCAGTGGCCCGGTTAGGAAGTCTCCCTGTAAGTTAAGTGGCAAGTCCACCCTGGATGCTGCTGCAGTCAAAGTGGTCCAGCCCAGGCCAGGATTACCATTTCAGGGAGACCAAGGTCTAAAAGACAGGAAGGAGTCGAGAGAGAGTTCTGAAAGCAGCAAGACAGTACATCGTGAATTTGTTTGAAGGCAGCAGTTCTGTCAAATGTAATAAAAATGCATTGTTCCCAGGAAACTGGTTCCCTGTGCCATTTCATAAGAGGTACGATCCAGCAAAGGGCAGTGACCACTCCCTGCCAAATGGTAAAATTGATAACACAGGGGGAAACTGCACCTGTCAATCCCTTGACTAACAATCTATACTCAGTCTGGACCTGTCAGCTAAAAGGTAGAAGCAATCTGCAGCTGGCAATAGTGAAAGGGAAAAAGAAACAGTCTCTGGAATAGAAAACAAACACAATCATAAGGGAGGCGGCAAGCTACAGTTCTAATATGATATCACGGTGAGGACACTATTTGTTTTTCTGGCATGGGGAGATGCAAAAGTTCCCATATAGTTAAAGGGGTGGTGGTGGGGGGAGAGTTCTGTGCTCAAGTTTTAAATAAGATTATTCCCCCCACACCCCAGTCCATGCTAGCAGAAATTAGAAATCGGAGGCCAATCCAGAAAGAGATACTTCTACTGTGCAAGCTCCACTGAAAAGAACAGGCTTTGTGCAAGAGCATTATTTTGTTCAGGTTTCATTCATTTAAGTGAGGATTTTACAGGAAAACTTTGGTCTGGCCAGTCTAAAGGTCCCCCATCCAAGAAACTGCATAGTAAAACAACCAAATAATTGTGTGCATCCAAGGACACAGAAATAGGCTTTGGGTGCGGTCAGACGGCATGCTGGGAAGGGTTTAAATTGCTCCGGTCCCGATGCTTTTTTTTTTTAACCTGGAGAATCACGATCACACTCACTTCCTTGTTCCGGATCACTGTGCAGCCACATCGCTCCCCACGGTCCACACGTGGGAGTGTGCGTCGGTGTTTTTTTCTCTCTTTCTCTCAGTTTGGGCATGCGCACAGGCGGCCATCTGTAGAATTAAAAATTTCACGCGTGTGCAGAACAGTGGTTTCCACTTCAACCCAACTGCTATAATGCTTTCATTTAAACTTTAAAGGAACACTTCCCTTTAAACTTTTACCTCGAAACTGGCCTCCGTGAGATCCCGAACTCGTCTAACCAACAAAACTAGGCACTGTTTAAACATTGTTTTTAATAACACAGGAGTGGCGCTCTGCCTGTGCGCATACCACCAATGCTAAAATAAAATGGCAGGCGAAGAGTGGAAGCCTCAGGCTTCCGAGTGGAAGTGGCTCGACACCGCAGGAGCGATCAGACGTCAGAAAAGTGCGGCTAGAACTGGAGAATCGGGAAAACACCACTTGGGGACCTAGTAACAAAATACTCCATTTTAAAGGGGGGTTGAGCCGGAAAGCGACAGCTGGGGACGGTGCTCAGATGTTGGGTGTGTGAACGTGGATATAAAATCCATTACCGGCGGGAAACGAGCAGGTCCTGCCGTAGAGGGCGCACAACGGCAGGACCCTCCAATGGAGGCGCCAAAAGTGGTGAGCAACCCCCCCCTCCCTATTTTTCGTGACTGTGTCCTTAATGAACCCGATCCTTGGGACTCATGTGCGAGTAAAGGCACTTATTGACTCTGGGTGCAGGAGAGACTTGATCAGCCCGTCGGTGGTGGCAGGGCTGGAAGCAGGGGTGAAGCGACTGAAGGACCCGTTAATATTCACTCAGATGGATGGGTCCCCCATGAAAGATCTGTGCTTATACGAGACAATGCCACTGAAGATGGGAGCGGCGGAACACTGGGAACATCGGTCTTTCGTAGTCACTCCAACAGCGAGGTTCTCCCTGGTACTTGGGGCTCCCTGGCTATATGGGCATGACCCTTACATTCTCTGGGAGGAGGGGAAGGTGGATTTTATGTTACCCAAATGTAAAACTCACAGATGGGATCCCGGGTGGGGAGTGAATCCCACGACTGACTCCCCATTTGCCTTGCTCACCTGGGAAGAAGTATCATTGATTCCACGAGAATATAGGGACTTGGCCCCAGTCTTTGGGGAAGAGGAGGTGGATGAACTACCCCCCATAGACATTCTGACTGCAGCATAGAGTTGGTTCCGGGGGCTAAACTACCTAAGGGGAAGATTTATGCCGAGAAAGATGAACTGAGAAAGTTCATCGACAAGAATTGGGCGAGGGGTTTTATTAGACCAGCCTCGTCCCCCTTTGCGGCTCTGGTTCTGTTCCGCAAGAAAAAGGATGGTGGGCTGAGACTCTGCACGGATTACCGGGGTTTAAATGCAGTGTCCGCCACGAATGCTTACCCAATGCCCCTGATTAAAGACTTGCTGGCAGAGGCGGCAAAGGGGAATTTTTTTTTCAAAACTTGATTTGCGGGATGCTTATTTTCAAGTGCGCATAATGGAAGGCGATGAAGCGAAAACTGCCTTCAACACTCCCTTGGGGCAGTTTGAGTACCTGGTGATGCCCTTTGGGCTTCAAGGGGCCCCGGGGGTCTTCATGAACTTAATCAACGAAGTCCTTCACAAACATTTGTTTAAGGGGGTGCTTGTTTATCTAGATGACATCCTTATTTACTCCCCCGACCTCCCCCTCCCATGTGAAAATGGTGAGAGAGGTCCTACGTATGTTGCACAAGCACAAACTGTTAGCAAAACTTTCCAAGTGCGAGTTCCACAAGACACCCATTGACTTTTTAGGCTACCGCATCTCAGCAGCTGGCCTCGAAATGGACCCAGGGAAGGTGCGGGATGTATTAGGGTGGGAGGCCCCACAGACTCAGAGGCAATTACAATCCTTCTTAGGATTCGCCAATTTTTACCACGCATTTTTGCCAAACTTTGCGCAAATTAGCCTCCCCCTCACTGACTTATTGAAAACGAAAGGGAAGGGGCCGGAGGCCACCAAACTCAGCGCGCAGCTCCCCTGGTCGACTGAATGGCAGGAAGCGTTCATGTGCTTAAAAGCATTATTCATGTCAGAACCTGTCTTAGCCCACCCTGATGAGACAAAAAAGTTCATTGTGCAGACTGATGCATTGGATGTAGCAATGGGGGGGGGGCGATCCTGCAGGAAGGGGAGGATGGGCTGCTTCACCCCCTGGCTTATGTCTCTAAAAAATTCACTGACTCTGAAAGACATTGGTCCGTGTGGGAGAAGGAAGCGGGGGCTATAAAATTGGCTCTCTCGACCTGGAGGCATTGGCTGGAGGGGGCGAGGATGCCATTTGAAGTCTGGACTGATCACAAAAATCTTGAAATGTTAAAAACGCCCCAGAGCCTAAACGCCAAACAATTGAGGTGGGCTGACTTTTTCTCCAAGTTCCAATTCACACTCCACCATTTTCCCGGGTCGGCTAACTCGCTGGCAGATGGTCTGTCACGCCTCCCTCAACATGCCAGTCAACGCGATGTCATCTTAGACTTGGTGTTCACCCCTGCCCAATTGTGAGGTGCGGTCACCACTCGCAGCCAAGCGGCAAAAATCCCTGCCTCCCCTCCACCTCCCCACCCGTCTCCTCCCAAAATGGCTTGGGAAAAGCAATTTAAAGCAGCTTTTTTGGATGTGGACAAAGAGGTGCTGGAGGGGGTGGGAGATTGTCAACAAGGAACAGATGGTTGTTGGTACAAAGACTGTAGGCTATATGTACCAGTCTCCCTAAGGGGGGATGTTATGAAGTCAGTGCATGGCTCAAAAATGGCTGGGCACTTGGGGTTTGTTAAATCCCTACAGTTGCTGCAAAGACAATTCTGGTGGCCTCGCATGCGCAAAGATCTTTCAGCGTTTGTGCACACCTGTCAAATTTGCGCGATGAGGAAACCGCGGGGGGGGGGGAGGCCCTGGGACTGTTGCACCCACTCCCCACACCTAACCGACCGTGGGAGTTCATCTCCATGGATTTTATAACGGACTTACCACCCAGCAAAACTAAGACAGTGATTTGGGTGGTGGTGGACTTATTCTCCAAACAGGCACACTTCATTCCTTTTGTTTCACTGCCAACGGCTAAATCCTTGGCCAAAGCATTCCTGAATCATGTTGTACGGCTACACATGCTACCCAGCAAGGTGGTCTCTGAAAGGGGGACCCAATTCTTTTCCAAATTCTGGACCGAATTGATGAACCTTATGGGGGTTGAAAAGGGTCTAAGTAGCGCTTATCACTCAGAGACTGATGGACAAACAGAGCGGGTGAACCAGACCCTGGAGCAATATCTTAGGTGCTTCACGAACTATCAACAAGATGATTGGTGTGACTTATTGCCTCTTGCCGAATACTGCTACAATAACACTTGCCATGCATCCATTGGAATGTCCCCATTTAAGGCACTATATGGTTATGATAGTCCTCCTATGCCTTTCCTGGATAGGGGGAAAGAATTGGGACACAGAGATGTCAGCTCATGGTGTAAACAGTTGCAAGAGGCCTGGCCTCTACTGTGCAAGATGTTAGATGCTGCTAAGGCAGCTTACAAGAAGCAGGCCGACAGAGGAAGGATGGAGGGTTGGGCTCTACGGCCTGGGGATATGGTGTATGTGTCTACTAAAAACATCAAGTTGTTGCGCCCTAGTAGGAAGTTGGGGTGGAAATTCATAGGGCCTTTTAAAGTCAGAAAAATTATCAATGATGTTGCTGTGGATGTTGAATTGCGAAGGGGTTGTGACTACAAGCGTAGACAGCTTCAAGAGGGGACTGGATAAACATTTGGACCAGAGGTCCATCAGCGGCTATTAGCTAGAAGGTACAGATGGAACACTCTGTCTGGAGCAGTGATGCTCTGTATTCTTGGTGCATTGGGGGGAGGGCAACAGTGGGAGGGCTTTTGGAGTTCAAGCCCTGCTGGTGGACCTCCTGAGGGCACCTGGGTTTTGGACAGTGTTTCACACAGAGTGTTGCACTGGATGGGCCATTGGCCTGATCCAACAAGGCTTCTCTGATGTTCTTTTGATGGAGTTTTCCTTGGATGTGGGGTTAGGTTTGGAGAATGGTGTCAGCAAGCTGCCAAAAGTTCAATCTTGCCTATATGTTTCTCTATGTTGCATCTTCCCCCCCACTGTAGATGCGCTCAGCTTGTCATGCGCACATCTCCCCAGTAACTCTACATTCCTTTCAGTATACGCCAGCCATACTTTGATGTAACGTTATCTAGCCAAGGCCACAGGTGGAAGAGCAAGAGAGCTTTGCTTTGTCTTTAAATAGTAGAGACTGTGAGAATAATATGCTTATTTATAATAAGGTAGCCGTTGCTTTCCCAAGGTTTAGGCGTGCAAGAAACCCTTTAGCCGTGCGCGGGAACCATGTTTATTGGCTATTATGATTATGAACTTGCTTTAACCTTTCCAGCTCTCCGAGCTATCGTTATTCTGAACAGTGGCTCTGTTCAAGTGCTTCATGGCTTCAATAAAGTAAAACCTTCTTGCAAGTGTGTACTACGTTGTTAGCTGTGAGGACCTGACATACTGTTCAGAATCCCATTCTTCCTTATCTCAGCGCATCTATCGAGCTCGATATGAGCGATGGAGAGGGGAATACTATCCCTGATGGGACTGAACCAGACAAGGAGGAGACCCCCCCGGAAACCTCAGCGTCGGTGCCGGTGACAACAACGCCACCGGTGTACATGCCCGTGGGGGGGGCTATCCCAAAGAAGAGCACGGCTACACTGTTCCTGACTCCGAAGGACTTGGCATATCCGCCGAGGCATGAGGGCCGAACTAGCTGGAACCAGGTCGATGCGGAGGCTGTGCGGGAATCGTACTCACATTTGGGAGAGAGCCTGAGGGACAGCCTGCATGACAGGGCCGGGGATGGCAGCCCCGGGAGCCCAAGCCGAGCTGTTCCTACCCTCGTGGGTGACCAACCGGTCAAAGACCAGAAGCGGCCGGGTGTCCCCAGAGGAGGGGATATTGGAACAACTCGAGACGACTGACCAGAACATCCAGCATCTGCAACAGACCCTAGACAAGGTGTTGGAAGCCCTACCGGAGCTACTTATGCGAACCTTCGAAGAAATGTGGGAGCGCAGACAACCAGAAGATGGAGCGGGAGGAGGCCAACAACCTTCTGATTGGAGGGGCCAAGCTCAGCCGAGATTACCTGCTCAACCGGGAGTTCCAGCGCAGCCGGGTCCACAACTCCCTGCTCTGGGACCACCAGATGTGCCCGCCCCGGCGCTGAGACCGCAGGTAACCCTTCGCCCAAAAGATCTGACTGAGGCGACATTCGACGGGAACCCTGATGAACTGCCCTACTTTGTGGTGCTAGTACAAAAGTTTCTTGACAGATCGGGGCACCTGTTTCCGGATGACAACAGCCGAATCGACGTGGTCGCGGCTCACCTGCGAGGGGCGGCGGCGACTTGGTATGTAGGACTGCACAACACCTGTGGCCCCGAACTCTGAGATATGTATGCATTTATGTGGGTGTTGCGGACTCAATTCGAAGACCTGAATGCTGGTCCTAGGGACTGAGCGTACCTACGTACTCTGAAGCAGGGACGGAAGACAGTGCGGGAGTACTCGGCCAAGTTTAAACTCCGTGGATCAAAGCTGCCGAACTGGCCAGACAATGTACTGGCTGAAATGTACCGTGTTGGGCTGAACCAGGAGATCTGAGAGACAGTCTTACGGTCAGTAGACCCCATCTCCCTGGGGGCCTGGATACAAGAGGCAGAGAGTGCGGAGAATCGCTTGCAAACATTGCGCTTGGACCTAGACGCAGCTGGCGGCAGAACTCCCCAACAGACCCCGAAGGCTAAACCCTCTCGACCACCCGATGCTACACGAGAGCTGAGGATGTGCCAAGGTTTGTACCTCAAATGCGGGGAAAAGGGCCACTTTGCTGCAGACTGTGGCCAGAAGCCTCAAAGGGAGAAACCAGAAGCAAGCAAGTTCCGGGCTAGCCCCGGGAAGAAGGCGCTGGGAAAACCAAAGTTCGCCAAGGCTCTGCAGGCGTCACCAGAGGAAGATGAAGGCGACTCCAGTGAGATGGATCAGGAGCCGGCGGGAAACGAGCAGGTCCTGCCGTAGAGGGCGCACAACGGCAGGACCCTCCAATGGAGGCGCCAAAAGTGGTGAGCAACCCCCCCCTCCCTATTTTTCGTGACTGTGTCCTTAATGAACCCGATCCTTGGGACTCATGTGCGAGTAAAGGCACTTATTGACTCTGGGTGCAGGAGAGACTTGATCAGCCCGTCGGTGGTGGCAGGGCTGGAAGCAGGGGTGAAGCGACTGAAGGACCCGTTAATATTCACTCAGATGGATGGGTCCCCCATGAAAGACCCGTGCTTATATGAGACGATGCCACTGAGGATGGGAGCGGGGGAACACTGGGAACATCGGTCTTTCGTAGTCACTCCAACAGTGAGGTTCTCCCTGGTACTTGGGGCTCCCTGGCTATATGGGCATGACCCTTACATCCTCTGGGAGGAGGGGAAGGAGGACTTTATGTCACCCAAATGTAAAACTCACAGATGGGATCCCGGGTGGGGAGTGAATCCCGCGACTGACTCCCCATTTGCCTTACTCACCCGGGAAGAAGTGTCATCGCTTCCGCGAGAATATAGGGACTTGGCCCCAGTCTTTGGGGAAGAGGAGGCGGATGAACTACCCCCCCATAGACATTCTGACTGCAGCATAGAGTTGGTTCCGGGGGCTAAACAACCTAAGGGGAAGATTTATGCCATGGGACCTGCCGAGAAAGAGGAACTGAGAAAGTTAATTGACAAGAATTTGGCGAGGGGTTTCATTAGACCAGCCCACTTTGCGGCTCCGGTTCTGTTCCGCAAGAAAAAGGATGGTGGGCTGAGACTCTGCACGGATTACTGGGGTTTGAATGCAGTGTCCACCACGAACGCTTACCCGATGCCGCTGAT
>NW_015170306.1:405201-431413 GCF_001447785.1 Gekko japonicus | reverse complement strand
ATCTAGCAGTTCGAAAGCAAGAAATTGCAAGTAGATCAATAGGTACCACTTCGGTGGGAAGGTAACAGCGTTCCGTGCACCTCGGCGTCTAGTCATGCCGGCCACATGACCACAGAAACGTCTTCGGACAGTGCTGGCTCTTCGGCTTTGAAATGGAGATGAGCACCGCAACCCTAGAGTTGGATTCGACTGGCTTTCGAGCAAGGGAACCTTTACCTTTTTAAGCTAAAGATGCCACAGGTGCTGGCCCACTCCAGAATCACCAATTTCAGGAGGGGTGTCGAAAGTCCTGAGTCAGATTGAGGTGACAAGAGAAGAGGTCCTTCGACTGATGGGCAAATTAAAAACTGACCGATCACCAGGCCCAGATGGCATACATCCTAGAGTTCTAAAATAATACAAATGTGAACTCGTGGATCTCCTGACAAAAATATGCAATATCACTAAAATTTGCCTCCATTCCCAAGGACTGGAAGGTAGCTAATGTAACCCCCATCTTTTAAAAAATGATCCAGAGGAGATCCGAGAAATTACAGGCCGGTCAGTCTAATGCCGATACTGGGTAAGTTGGAGGAATCCATTATCAAAGATGAACCAAAGCTATTGAGGAGGAATCAGCATAAATTCTGTAAGGGAAGATTCTGTCACACTAACCTGTTAAGAGTTTTTTTGAGGGGGTGAACAGATATGTGGACAAGGGTAACCTAGTAGTTGTTGTTTACCTAGACTTCCAGGAAGCTTTTGATCGCATTCCCCATCAAAGGCTCCTAAGTAAACTCAGCAGTCATGGGGTAAGAGGACAAGTCCTATTGTGGATTTAAAACTGGCTAATAGGAAACAGAGAGTGAGTATAAATGGGCAGTTTTCACAGTGAAGGGTGTTAAGCAGTTGGTACCTCAGGACTGAGTACTGCGTCCGGTGCTTTTTAATTGTTCATTAATGGTTTGGATTTGGGAATAAGCAGTGATAGGGATTGTAATGCTTATCCTGAGAAACTAAAAAAAAAGTTTTAAAAAGATACAGCATTGGAAAAGGTGCAGAAATGGGCAACTGAAACAATTAAGGAGATGGAACACTTCCCTATGACGAAAGGTTGAGGGGTGACATGATCGAGGTTTATGAAATTATCAGTGGGATAGAGAAGGTAGAGAAAGAAGTACTTTTCTCCCTTCCTCACAATACAAGAACTGGTGGACACTCAATGAAATTAAGGAGCAGTAGGCTTAGAATACATAAAAGGAAGTACTTCTTCACCCAAAGAAGAGTTAACACATGAAACTCACTGCTGCAGGAAGGGGTTGTGACTACAAGCGTAGACAGCTTCAAGAGGGGACTGGATAAACATTTGGACCAGAGGTCCATCAGCGGCTATTAGCTAGAAGGTACAGATGGAACACTCTGTCTGGAGCAGTGATGCTCTGTATTCTTGGTGCATTGGGGGGAGGGCAACAGTGGGAGGGCTTTTGGAGTTCAAGCCCTGCTGGTGGACCTCCTGAGGGCACCTGGGTTTTGGACAGTGTTTCACACAGAGTGTTGCACTGGATGGGCCATTGGCCTGATCCAACAAGGCTTCTCTGATGTTCTTTTGATGGAGTTTTCCTTGGATGTGGGGTTAGGTTTGGAGAATGGTGTCAGCAAGCTGCCAAAAGTTCAATCTTGCCTATATGTTTCTCTATGCATCTTCCCCCCCCCCACTGTAGATGCGCTCAGCTTGTCATGCGCATATCTCCCCAGTAACTCTGCATTCCTTTCAGTATACGCCAGCCATGCTTTGATGTAACGTTATCTAGCCAAGGCCACAGGTGGAAGAGCAAGAGAGCTTTGCTTTGTCTTAAATAGTAGAGACTGTGAGAATAATATGCTTATTTATAATAAGGTAGCCGTTGCTTTCCCAAGGTTTAGGCGTGCAAGAAACCCTTTAGCCGTGCGCGGGAACCATGTTTATTGGCTATTATGATTATGAACTTGCTTTAACCTTTCCAGCTCTCCGAGCTATCGTTATTCTGAACAGTGGCTCTGTTCAAGTGCTTCATGGCTTCAATAAAGTAAAACCTTCTTGCAAGTGTGTACTACGTTGTTAGCTGTGAGGACCTGACATACTGTTCAGAATCCCATTCTTCCTTATCTCAGCGCATCTATCGAGCTCGATATGAGCGATGGAGAGGGGAATACTATCCCTGATGGGACTGAACCAGACAAGGAGGAGACCCCCCCGGAAACCTCAGCGTCGGTGCCGGTGACAACAACGCCACCGGTGTACATGCCCGTGGGGGGGGCTATCCCAAAGAAGAGCACGGCTACACTGTTCCTGACTCCGAAGGACTTGGCATATCCGCCGAGGCATGAGGGCCGAACTAGCTGGAACCAGGTCGATGCGGAGGCTGTGCGGGAATCGTACTCACATTTGGGAGAGAGAGAAGATGGAGCGGGAGGAGGCCAACAACCTTCTGATTGGAGGGGCCAAGCTCAGCCGAGATTACCTGCTCAACCGGGAGTTCCAGCGCAGCCGGGTCCACAACTCCCTGCTCTGGGACCACCAGATGTGCCCGCCCCGGCGCTGAGACCGCAGGTAACCCTTCGCCCAAAAGATCTGACTGAGGCGACATTCGACGGGAACCCTGATGAACTGCCCTACTTTGTGGTGCTAGTACAAAAGTTTCTTGACAGATCGGGGCACCTGTTTCCGGATGACAACAGCCGAATCGACGTGGTCGCGGCTCACCTGCGAGGGGCGGCGGCGACTTGGTATGTAGGACTGCACAACACCTGTGGCCCCGAACTCTGAGATATGTATGCATTTATGTGGGTGTTGCGGACTCAATTCGAAGACCTGAATGCTGGTCCTAGCAGATGTTGGGTGTGTGAACGTGGATATAAAATCCATTACTGAAGCGTGCCGAAAGCGGACTAAACGGCCGGTCTGAAGACACCCAAATTGTGTGCCATGTAAGCCACCTGGAGTCTCTGTCTGAAAGGCAGTCTACAAATGACTTAAACAAACCAGATTTAAGTCTAGAACCTGATGTCCCAAGAGAACCACTTGCTAAGCCTTGATTGTAAAGGCCATCCTTCTCTGTCCAGCATTCACATGCAAGCTTACATGTATTGCAAAGTGCCTTATTACAGCTTCGATCATAGATTCTCTTAGAGAGGGTTGCCAGGTCTCTCCACCAACAGGGGATCCGGGGAGGGGGGTAGGGTGGCCAGACCCAGGTTGGGAAACTCCTGGAGATTTGGGGGTGGAGCCTGGGGAGGACAGGGACCTCAGTGGGGTACAAAGCCATGGAGTCCACCCCCCAAAGCATCCATTTCCTCCAGGGGGACTGATCTCTATAATGTGGAGAGATCTACTGTAATTCCAAGGGATCCCCAGGTCTCAAATGGAGTCCGGCATCCCTAATTCTCCCTCCTAAACATTCAAACAAAATGCAAATCAACAAAGAACTAAAAACAAGGGCCCAAATCAAGAACAAACCTCAGTTCTATGTAAATAAATAACTACACTCCACCTTTTATTTAAATTAGACCACTTTGCTTTGTCAGGAGGTCCACTTTCTTGGAATATATATTTAACATAACTATCCTGTGGTTAAAGCCTATATGCATGTCTGTGTTTTAGCAGACCCAGACTGTGGGATTGGACTGCAGAGCTCATTTCTGTAGGGAGAAGGGAGTGATCGGAACGCAGCAGGATTCATGTTCAGCATCTCAAACGGAGGACCGAGCGCAAGGGCTGAATAATGAAACAAAGAGGAGATGTTCAGCATGCCAGGAAGGTTCCTGTTTGAGAGCGGCTGGAATTATTTAAAAAGGTTAGTCTATGAATAAACATGCTTCATCAAGGTCTCTTACGCTCACAACGAGAGATGCTAATGAATAATAAAGGCGTAATGGGGACTGGCGAGGAAATTAATGTTAATCTCATCCAAAGCAGATACAAATTAATATTGGAGCAACATTTTTGTAATCACTTCTTGAGGCAAAAATTCAATTAATGTGACTGAATCAATATTTCAGATCTCAGTCCCTTGAAAGGAAACCCCCCCCCCACGCACTCTCTCTCTCTCTCTGCTCCATATTTGAATGTTCTCTGGTGCGATCAGCTCTCTGCCATCAAATCAATACTTGTGGAGACTTCCTAATAGGGGCTTAAAAAAAAAAAGTGATCTGATTCTAGAAAGCACAATGCTGAATTGTCCAAGCTGGCTGGTGGGGCCGGGGGAGAGAATCAGTTAGGCAACCTACATTTAAGCAGGGTAATTACAGCAGAGAGAATAGATATTTGTCAGCAAGGTACAGTTTTGCCTCATGCTGTGGGTTTCGTCACCCCCCCCCAATCTTAGTTTTGACAGCATATTACCTCCATACCTCAGAATATTTCTGTTTCACAGACCTTGAACAAAACCCCTTTAGTTCTCAGCACAGGACCCACAAGCCCCTCCAATCTTTGGTCATATTTATCCCTTATCTCTTATTTGATTGTGTCTTCTCTTCCCCCCATTGTAAGATCCTTGGGGCAGGGATCTGTCTTTTGCTTCTGTTCCTGCTAAAGTTTCCAAATGCCATGATGACTGCAATGATAATGTTATATATACGATTCAGTTGTAAGCTGCCTTAAGCTTTAGAAAAGCCAGTAGACTTGTTTAAAATACATATTTAAATCAATGAAGCTAGCATTCTAAAACAGGCCATCAACACAACTAGTTAGCATCCAGTGTTCTCTCAGCAAAGAAAAGGATTGCTGAGAAGACCCAGCCCCAAGGAACTGAGCATGGCAACAGCATTGGAGCCCATACACAATTGCAGAGCAGCATGCTAAAGATAGGAGCTGCGTGGCTCAAGTGGTTAAGACGCTGAACTTCAGGCTGTGGAAGGTCGGTAGTTCAGCAGTTCGAGACCCGAGTGCGCCGCATGACGGAGTGAGCTCCCGTCTCTAGTTCCAGCTCCTGCCAATCTAGCAGTTCGAAAGCAAGAAATTGCAAGTAGATCAATAGGTACCACTTCGGTGGGAAGGTAACAGCGTTCCGTGCCCCTCGGCGTCTAGTCATGCCGGCCACATGACCATGGAAACGTCTTCGGACAGTGGTGGTTCTTCGCCTTTGAAATGGAGATGAGCACCGCAACCCTAGAGTTGGATTCGACTGGCTTTCGAGCAAGGGAACCTTTACCTTTTTAAGCTAAAGATGCCACAGGTGCTGGCCCACTCCAGAATCACCAATTTCAGGAGGGGTGTCGAAAGTCCTGAGTCAGATTGAGGTGACAAGAGAAGAGGTCCTTCGACTGATGGGCAAATTAAAAACTGACCGATCACCAGGCCCAGATGGCATACATCCTAGAGTTCTAAAATAATACAAATGTGAACTCGTGGATCTCCTGACAAAAATATGCAATATCACTAAAATTTGCCTCCATTCCCAAGGACTGGAAGGTAGCTAATGTAACCCCCATCTTTTAAAAAATGATCCAGAGGAGATCCGAGAAATTACAGGCCGGTCAGTCTAATGCCGATACTGGGTAAGTTGGAGGAATCCATTATCAAAGATGAACCAAAGCTATTGAGGAGGAATCAGCATAAATTCTGTAAGGGAAGATTCTGTCACACTAACCTGTTAAGAGTTTTTTTGAGGGGGTGAACAGATATGTGGACAAGGGTAACCTAGTAGTTGTTGTTTACCTAGACTTCCAGGCTTTTGATAAAGTTCCTGATCAAAGGTTCCTAAGTAATGGGACATGGGATAAGAGGACAAGTCCTATTGTGGATTTAAAACTGGCTAATAGGAAACAGAGAGTGAGTATAAATGGGCAGTTTTCATAGTGAAGGGTGTTAAGCAGTTGGTACCTCAGGGCTCAGTACTGCGTCCGGTGCTTTTTAATTGTTCATTAATGGTTTGGATTTGGGAATAAGCAGTGATAGGGATTGTAATGCTTATCCTGAGAAACTAAAAAAAAAGTTTTAAAAAGATACAGCATTGGAAAAGGTGCAGAAATGGGCAACTGAAACAATTAAGGAGATGGAACAACTTCCCTATGACGAAAGGTTGAGGGGTGACATGATCGAGGTTTATGAAATTATTAGTGGGATAGAGAAGGTAGAGAAAGAAGTACTTTTCTCCCTTCCTCACAATACAAGAACTGGTGGACACTCAATGAAATTAAGGAGCAGTAGGC
This sequence comes from Gekko japonicus, assembly GCF_001447785.1. NCBI lineage: Eukaryota > Metazoa > Chordata > Lepidosauria > Squamata > Gekkonidae > Gekko > Gekko japonicus. The sequence continues at coordinate 425,245 of NW_015170306.1, read as the reverse complement.
TTAGAATACATAAAAGGAAGTACTTCTTCACCCAAAGAAGAGTTAACACATGAAACTCACTGCTGCAGGAAGGGGTTGTGACTACAAGCGTAGACAGCTTCAAGAGGGGACTGGATAAACATTTGGACCAGAGGTCCATCAGCGGCTATTAGCTAGAAGGTACAGATGGAACACTCTGTCTGGAGCAGTGATGCTCTGTATTCTTGGTGCATTGGGGGGAGGGCAACAGTGGGAGGGCTTTTGGAGTTCAAGCCCTGCTGGTGGACCTCCTGAGGGCACCTGGGTTTTGGACAGTGTTTCACACAGAGTGTTGCACTGGATGGGCCATTGGCCTGATCCAACAAGGCTTCTCTGATGTTCTTTTGATGGAGTTTTCCTTGGATGCGGGGTTAGGTTTGGAGAATGGTGTCAGCAAGCTGCCAAAAGTTCAATCTTGCCTATATGTTTCTCTATGCATCTTCCCCCCCCCCACTGTAGATGCGCTCAGCTTGTCATGCGCATATCTCCCCAGTAACTCTGCATTCCTTTCAGTATACGCCAGCCATGCTTTGATGTAACGTTATCTAGCCAAGGCCACAGGTGGAAGAGCAAGAGAGCTTTGCTTTGTCTTTAATTAGTAGAGACTGTGAGAATCGTATGCGTTATTCTGAACAGTGGCTCTGTTCAAGTGCTTCATGGCTTCAATAAAGTAAAACCTTCTTGCAAGTGTGTACTACGTTGTTTGCTGTGGGGACCTGACAAATGGCAGGCAGGGCCGGATTTAGATGAAGAGAGGCCCTAGGCTACTCCACTTGTGAGGCCCCTCCCAATCCCCCACCCTCACCACTAGAAGAAAATGGAAGAGTGTCATAAACAAAATTGAGTGAAGCCAAGGATGATGACGGGTATTTAAAATTCTGCAACTCACAATTTCTCCTCTAAAGGACATAAGATGTTATTGTTAAATACCATAGTGATTGGAAAAGATGCATAAATGTTAAAATTAACACTGAAAAACTTTTGCAATAACTGAACTTTGTAAACCTTTGTGGGATAAGCATTAATTTTTAGCAAAATGAAGTTGTAATGTTCTTAATTTGTTGTAATATTCTTAAAAAAATAAACCTTGACTTTACAAATTATATTGCCTGGGAAGTGTAAATGATATGATCATGGTTACCTGACTGTGTGGCACTTTTAGAATCTACTTTATGTTGTCATTAAACAGTCAGTTTTAAAATACAGTCACATGTGCTTGCTCTGTTCAAGCCAAGGAGGAGGGATGGAATGGAAGGGACTTGGGAGAGCTTGCTTGCCTGGTCTATCTGCCCCAGCCGGCTAGGGTTGCCAAGTCACTTACCGCTAATAGCGGGGGAGAGTTGGTCCTTGCCTGACAGGCCAATGGGAGAGCTGGAAAGTGCCACCCTACTAAATTATATATAAGGAGAGATAATAAAGAAGCACTGAAATCTAGTAGAATGGCTATACTCGAGTCCAGTAGCTTTCAAGAGTCAAAACTCTTACAAGCAGGGGTCATTTCCTGCAGGAGCGCACAGGAGCGGAGCTCCGGCAGTAAGGAGCCCAGGGGGCGAGTACATGTAACAAGTCCCGCTCCCTGCTCCCAGCAGCCCTCAGTCAGAGCAAGAAGCAGCCAGGTAAGTTGCAGAGCCCCCCCGCCCCAAAACAGTCCAGTGGCACCTTAAAGACCAAGTTTTATTCAGGTACAAGCTCTCCCTCCTCTGCGAGGACAGATCTGCATGTTCCCCCCCCCCAATAGCTAGCAATCCAAAACAGTCCAGTGGAGCCTGAGTGGTGGGTGTTGCCTTCTGACACACTTCTGGTGATGTCAGGGGGTGTGGCATATGCAAATAAGTTATGCTAATGAGCTCCTGCACCTCTTTTTCTACAAAATGTCCCCTGCTTACAAGTCTAGTAAATACTGCACGTACTTCAACTCAGGGTTAAAAAGAAAAAAAAGAAAAATATGGGCGGGAGGAAGATCGCTCTGCTAATAGGAAATTACCTCGAAAGAGGTTCACATTAAAACACGGCAGAAATCCTGACCTCGCGTATCCGCCATCAAAATTATAGCGGGTAACACTCCTAGATTAAGATTAAGATTTCTATTGCTTTTGCCTCACCTCTTTTCATTGGTAAAGACAATATATAAAGGTGTTTTGAGCCCAATAAGTGGTTTTTTCCCCCTTGTAAAGAATACAATATTGATGCCTGTCATATTTTTTCTTAAGGTGTCGGGCAATTGGGGGAGAAACATTGTTTTCTTTTTTTATGAAACTAAATGGAGTCTTCCAATAACTGTTTTGCAGCCTGAGCAAGACTGTGTTGTTTTCACGTCGTCATGCTTTGACAGGTTTATACAATAAGAGGTGATAAAGCTACCATACAATGATAGATTGGAGTTGCGTGAAGCAAGGCATCCATCACCAGAGAAGCTCGCTCGCGCTTGTGTTCAGCACCAAATGGAAGTCTGGATTGCTTCCTCCCATTAGAAGAACACCACAGACCATCTTGCTTTCTCTTCTTTTTCACAGACAGGAGAATATTATGCACATAATGGAAGGCACATTCAATGGTTTTCATGTGGAATGAGCTCCCTAAAGATGAAAGACTTCTCTCATCATGTAAAGCAGGGGTCTCCAACCTTTTTCAGCCTTTGGGAACATTTGGAATCCAGACACAGAATGTTTGGTGCCATCACAAAATGGCTGACACAAAATGGCTAATGCAGGAGGTGGAGTCAGCCACAAAATGGCTCCCACAGCTTACCTTCAGTCACACAGTGAAGATTCCAGTGCAGTGGTGGCAGCTGCTGCCAAAGCAACCCTTTTAAAAATCTGCACAGCCAAGCAAATATCCAGTGACCAATCAGAAGCCGTGCTAGGCAAAACCCCCACCTTGCCGTGCCCACTTTCTAAAAATGCTTGGTGGGCTCCAGGAAATGCTCGGCAGGCTCCGTGGTGCCCATGGTCACCATGTTGGGGGACCCCTGAGGTAAAACCTCTCTCTCCCCCTGCCCATAATCTGTCCCTTCTCATACGAAAAGAGAAATGTATGTCAATCGCTTTAGCCCTGGCCCAACCCACACCACACTGACCGATGTGTCGGAAGCACATAAGACTACAAATCCCCCTTCCCATTCCTACTTCATGTCAAAAATACGCACATTTTTCAAGCGGCTTATGCTACGAGGGAAGCGGCATTCTGCAAACTCATTAAAGAGAGAGGGATTGAATTTCCCTCTAAGAGATAAAACTCTGGGTTAGGTTAAAAAGTCAGTAATTTCAATGCTATTACATTTCTTAAAATGAGAAAAAATGCTTTGTGTATTCCCATTCAGAATCATAGCCTGTGTTCCACAATTCAGGCCAGCTATTTTAATGTACTTAGGGATGACTCTATCAAGGCAGACGGTATATTACTATGTCCCACCGTGAGTAAGTTACAGGAAGGTAAGTTCGTATCAAGTGTTGGTGAACAATCGAAGCATGAGCTTGATAGGCAGAGGCGATTGGGAGCCAGTGTGGTGTAGTGGTTAGAGTGTTCGCCTAGGATCGGGGAGACCCAAGTTCAAATTCCCACTCTGCCATGTAAGCATGCTGACCCTGGGTCAGTCTCTCTGAGCATAACCTCCCTCACAGGGCTGTTGTGAGGCTAAAAAGATGAGCAGAAAGGGAATTGGCAACATTCTTTTTTTGGTATCTTTTGATGTTTTTCATATGTGTGTGTGAGCATGTGTGTGTGAGTGTGTGTGCCCCTGGAAGTCATGGCGACCTCTGTCCTCTTGACTTGATATTCCAAGGAGGTCTCCCATCCAAGTACATGACAGAGACGACCCTGCTTAGTTCTCAAGGTCTGAAGAGATCAGGCTTGCCTGGACTATCCAGGTCAGGGCAACAACATTCTTTAATGTCTAGTGAAGGAGAGAGGTGTTCCCTTAGTAATCTCTCTCCATTCAACACCCTCCAGCTCATGGGAAGGGCAAAGAACAAGTTTTGAGCTAGAACTGGGAGAGTCATAGAGAGGGTTGCCAAGTCTGGCTCGGAAAACCCCTAGAGACTTTGAGGCAGTGCCTGGAGATGGGAAGGAGCTCATTGGGGCACAGATGCCAGAGAGTCCACCTTCCAAAGTAGTCATTTCCTCCAGGGCAACTGATCTTTGTGGCCTGGAGATCAGTTGTAATAGTGGGAGAGCTCCAGCCACCACCTGGGGCTTGGCAAGCCTAGTTAGGGGAAAGGGCTCAACATCTGCTATGAGGTGGTGTTGCTGTAATGAGAAGAGTCGGGGGCTGGGGCTGGGAGGGAGGTGAATCCTGCTCTCTCTTTGTGGTAATCTACTGCAGGATAAGCAGCTGAGCTGTCTTTGTTTCTCCCTTTTCCACTGCTTGTATATTTGTAAAGAAAACAAATCGTATACAGGCGCCACAAGTCTCCGGTGCATTCTTGTGCAATGGTATCTAAGCCTTGTAACTTCTCCCTGTTGGGGAAGTAGGGAACACACAACAATACCTTTAGGAGTGCAGTTGAAATGAGCACACATATTAAAATAGCTACCTTTGTGGTTCTGCTTTAATTAATCAGGGAGTAAGGATGTCGGTAAGAGTATCCAGGTTTCCCACACATTGTGTGGGGGGGTTGCCAAGTTCAGGTGTGCCACAGATCATTTTACAACTCCTCTTCCACTGTTGGTGTGTGCATGAGAAGTTGTTTTTAAAATGTGCTCGAATCATGCATCTGAACTGACTGACAGCCACACAGGAAAGTGTTCCAAGTGATGGCATCACTTTGCTCTGCTCTGGTTAGACCTCGCCTAGAGTACTGTGTTCCGTTTTGGGCACCATCATTTAAGAAGGATATAGAAAAGCTGGAGCATGTCCAGAGGAGGGCAACGAAGATGGTGAGGGGTCTGGAGATCAAGTCTCATAAGGAAAGGTTGAAGGAGCTGGGTAGGTGTAGCCTGGAGAGGAGATGACTGAGAGGTGATATGATAACCAGCTTCAAGTACTTGAAGGGCTGTCCTATAGAGGATGGTGCAGAGTTGTTTTCTGTTGCCCCAGAAGGTCAGACCAGAACCAATGGGTTGAAATTAGATTAGAAGAGTTTTCAGCTAAACATTAGGAAGAATTTCCTGACAGAGTGGTTCCTCAGTGGGCTTCCTCAGGAGGTGGTGGGCTCTCCTCCTTTAGAGGTTTTTTAACAGAGGCTAGATGGCCATCTGACAGCAGTGCTGATCCTGTGAACTTAGGCAGGTTGTGAGAGAAAGGGCAGGCAGGGATGAGCCCGTGTTCAGTAGGGATGGGCATGAACTGGGAAAATGTGATTTGTGGTGGTTCATGGCATGCCTGGTTCACAAACCACAAACCATCACTAACTTTTAAGAGTCAAACAAACCAGCTCAGTTTGTGAGGTTCATGATGTGGTAGAATGCCCCCCCCCCAGCATGCTAGAGACACCAAACTAGCAGGGGATCTCTGGATTACTGTCCTTTACCTGTCCTTAACGCTTGATGAGAATTGGATTTATGGGGCCCAAGTTACATTCCCCCAAAGGGTGCCCCCATCCTCCATTGTTTCCAATGGAGGAAGAAAAAGCAAGGGCAATAGAAGCCCAGCAGAACAGAATCAACACCCCAGAGAATCTCTGCAGTGGAAATAGAATGTGGGGGGCATTTTTGCAAGCCCAGCAGAACCAGTGCCACTGTGGCACTACAAACCCAACAGAACTTAGATCAAGCCAGAGAATCTCTGCAATAGAAACGGAAGGTGGTGGCCAGCATTTCTGGAAGTCCAGCAGAACCAGTACAATGTACAGAGTGTCCAGAAGTACCAGTGCAATCAAAGAACACCCAGCAGAATCCTGTGCCATTGTGGCAATGCAAGCTCTACAGGACTGATGTTTAATACAGAATCACACTACAAGCAAGAGGGCTTGTAAGCCCAGCAGAACCAGTTCAGTGTACAGAATGCCTAGCATAACTCAGTTCCACTGTAGCAATTCAAGTAAAAGAGGACTAATAACAAACCAGAGAATCCCTGCACTTAAAACTGAAGGGGGGGCAATTTTTCAAGCCCAGCATAACTAGTTTAGTGTACAGAACGCCCAGCAGAACTTTGTGCCACTGTGGCACTGCAAGCTTTAAAAGACTGAGCTCGGATGCAATATATGCAAATTTCTTACTTAATGCATAAAATAAATGCAACAAAGTCACTGGATAGACCTTTGACTCGATTTGAAATTTTGATTAAAAAAAAACACTCGGTCCTCTAGAGGTCTAATTTCAATTTTATAACAATCACTTTGTAAATCTTTATGGGAAAAACTTCTGACAATACACCAGTCTTGGCATAAAGACTGCGGAACGAATTGGAAATTAATGCAATGGCAATCTATATGGTCATCTATTTACTATATCTTTATTAAATGTCAAACTACAAAATTACAAATTATATACATGGTGGTATATGACACCCTAAAAATTTTCTCATATTTATACCTCCTTGCCCCCTTTTTGTTGGAAGGGATGCGGAGAGAAAGGTTCTTTTAAACACTGTTGGTGGGATTGTCCCATCATTGCAAAATTTTGGTCCAAAATTATAGATCTGATTAATAGAATTCTTAATTGTGATCTTCCTAAAACCCCGGAATATATTCTTTTACATTTTTGGCCTTCTTTGCTGCAAAAACTTTGATTGCACAAACCTGGAAACTTAACAAAGCTCCTACAATCCGCCAAAGGTTTATTAAGGTATGGGATTTAACAGTTATGGATAAATTAGCATCACAAATTTGGATGGCAGAAGTATTATCAAAGAAGAACATATTCTTGGAAAAATGGTTTCCCTTTTTTGATTTTGTCAATAATTCAGAAAACAAGAGTTGTAGCCTCCCTGAAAAATATATTGATATAATTTCATATTAAACAAATTGTTGTTATTGCTAGTTATTATTATTGTTAATTTTGAATGATTTCTATATTCCTACAATAATTTTTTTGTATTTCAAGACTTTATTTTGAAAAAATCTCTTGTTAAGATTGTTCTGTTTTACTGTTGTATATGTTGGAAAATGTAATTAAAATTTATTTAAAAAAAAGAAAAAGACTGATCTCAAAGAAGAGTTACAATAAATCCAAGGAAGACGGGGATTTTGCAAGCCCAGCACAACTAGTTACAATGTGCAGAGTGCCCAGCATAACTCAGTGCCACTGGCATTGCAAGTTTAAATAGACTGAACTCAAAGCACAGAGTCACAAATCCAAGGAAAGAAGAAGAAGGGAAGAGATTGGATTTATACCCCGCCCTTCACTACCCAAAGGTGTCTCAGAGCGGCTTACAAACTCCGTTCCCTTCCCCTCCCCACAGCAGACACCGTGTGAGGTAGGCAGGGCTGAGAGAGCTCTGACAGAAACTGCTCTTTTTCAAGGACAGCTCTTATCAGAACTATGGCTTGCCCAAGGTCATCCAAGCAAGTGCAAGTGGAGGAGTGGGGAATCAAACCCGGTTCTCCCAGATTAGAGTCCGCACACTTAACCACTACACCAAACTGGGAGTGGGATTTAGCAAGCTCTGTGCAAGAAAATAGGAAGGGATCATAAAGGAAGTCCAGCAAGGGGGGGAACCCTCTTGAAACTGACATGACTAGACTTGACAAGAGTGTTTCCAAGACTGGAGAATTCTGCCTCCCCACTGTTGCTTTGAAGTTTGGTAAACATTTTGTTTGAGCAGAGGTCCTCTGTCTGGAAATGTATCCATTCATGAATGGGCACGAACCTCCATGTACTGCTTGAGAGTTTGTGGAAAGTGATTGGCAGGTTTTAACATTATGGTTTCCTGTACCACTATGGTATCTGTCCAAGCCCTTGAAGTGCTGCCACCAGTACCAGCAAGACTCAGCAGGTTTCCACTGAAGGAGGAATGGGGTGAAGTGCTTGACTGGGGCCACATAACAATTGTTCCAGGGTATCAGATGGTCCCTCTTGGATTTCCTACAGCTGCCTATGGAATGCTCATCATCGTCCTTTTCCTTTATGGAGTCAGTGTAATACTAAATTCAAACTGAGGGCACAGTCTAGGGTTGCCTGATCCAGGCTGGGAAACTCCTGGAGATTTGGGGATGGATCCTGGGGAGGACAGGGACCTCAGCAGGGTATAATGCCATAGAGTCCATCCTCCAAAGTATCAATCTCTCCAGGAGATAAACTGTAATTTTGGGGGATCCCCAGGTCCCTCCTGAAGGCTGGCATTCCTAGTGCAGTCTCCAAATAAACTGGGAGAACCGGGTTTGATTCCCCACTCCTCCACATGCAGCTGCTGATGTGACCTTGGGTTGGTCACAAATTCTATCAGAGCTGTTCTCGAAAGAGCAGTTCTCGAAAGAGCTTTCTCAGCCTCACCGACCTCACAGGGTGCCTGTTGTGAGAAGGGGAAGGGACAGGAGATTGTAAGCCGCTCTGAGACTACTTCTGGTAATGAAGGGCGGGGGTATAAATCCAATCTCCTCCTCCTCTCCTAAAAGGAGAGGCATTTGTAATGCTCCCAGACCCTCCAGCTCCTTCCAGTCTAGCTACACTGAAACAACACTCTCTTTCTTCCCCTATCTTCCCCCAGTTCAAATTTCAGAGGAGCTTCAGTGCCTTTCTCTGCAATTCCTGCTAGCTGGAGACTGTTGCCATCTGCAGGCTGGAGAGAGATTCTAGGCATTCAGGGAAAACATCCCCCCATTGTTACAATACAGTAACACTATTTTTTTTCAGTCCCCTGACTATTCATATGCTGCCCATTCACAATTTTCTGCTAGCCGGCACTCACCTCTGCCTGCCTGGGTCCCATTGAAATCAAACAAGATTCTCCAAGCTTCATTAGATTGTGAACAGCAGATTCATTTATGTTACAATTTTCTGCTAGCCAGCACTCACCTCTGCCTGCCTGGGTCTCACTGAAAATCAAACAAGATTCTCCAAGCTTCGTTAGATTGTGAACAGCAGATTCATTTATGGGGGTTTTCTGTAGGAGAAGTTAATTTTTTAATTCAAAGTGACATCATCATCAGAGTTGAACAATACAATGCTGGAAAACCGCATACTAAAACAGATAACTGATTTCAATTTTCCTTTCATCCTTGGTGTTTTTCTCAAATAATGAGTTCTTTATTTGCAGCCGAAACATTGCAGACATTGAGAACTGCATACTCTAGTTATGTATATTAATTTACCTCTCTGTGTATGTCTGCAGCAGCAGCAGGGCCCCCCATACATAAATATTTATGCAACCATCTTTACTCAGAAGAAATCTGCAGTTGTATATAGGATCACAGGCCTAGAACAGGACCTAGTATTCAAGCCAAAAAATAGCAAAAAGGGTGGTGGTGGGGAGATCCAGTACATGCAGAATTATTGTTCACTAGTGAAAATATAGGGGAGAGAGAGAGAGAGAGAGAGAGAGAGAGAGAGAGAGAGAGAGAGAGAGAGAGTAAAATCTGTGTTGACACTTTTTGGACAGCATCAACACGGAGGTGCTATATAGACTTTCTTTTCCACTGCAACACCAAGAATGATGGATTCCACCCCAGATTTATGGGCTCAACCAAGTAAAGCACTGTTACTTCTCACTGATTTCAACTAGAGACTATGGCACATTCATAAAACCTTGTTATTGAAATAAATGACTCTTCCTGGAGTAAACTTTTCTACCAGTGCCTGATCTTCCTCTTCCTGCTCCCTTCCATCCCCAGCCTGCTTGTGCCTGAAGGAAGGAGCTGTATAGATTCTGCCCCCCAGGCCAGTCCAGGGATGGGGGAAAGAATTCTACACTGGTACAATACATTACCCAAGAACCCAGAAAGAACCCTCTGGATTTCAGAACACTATAGCCACCAGGAATCTCTAAACTTATTCCCTCACCAACCTGAGATTAGAAATCTCCAGAATCTCAGTTGGCATGTGGGTTTTACACATTAGCCACTCAATCTAGAGTATGCAGTTAATCTTACACAGGTAGCATGGGACCAGCTAGGCACAGGAGTTTAGCTTGAAGTCCAGTTACAACAATCCAGACACTATTTATAAACAAGAATAAAGTTTATTCAGTACAGGCTTAGCACAGACTAATCAAGAGGATTACAAAATAACAAAATTTATGGCTCTTGGCCCTAACTAAACATTAGAGATATGCATAATTACCAACTTCAGGAATCCATAGTCCAAGATTGTCCATTGTGATAAAGTCCATTAGGTCCCATCTTTGTACAAGATTCCAGCCATGTGCTCAGCTCCAAAGCAACTCTTTGTCTCTCCCAGAGAGCACATGGCAAGACAGCATTTCTGATGGACAGCACACAGAAGAGAGAACAAGAGAGCAAGAGAAAAATCTGACTCCCCTCCAAGGGTCAGACAATTAAGAACCCCAATCTAATCATAATCAGCTGTGGCCAGTCAGCCAATCACGGGTAGACAGGGGGTGTCCAACTTTTGGGTTGTCATGGTAATGGGTGGAGGATAGCTAGGGCCTAACTCTCTGCAGTCAAATGATCCCCAAAGTCCAACACTCTCTGTAGTCAAATGATCCCCAAAGTCCAACCCACCTAGGGCCTACGTGATACTGGCCCTGTAGCCTGAAAGCAGGTGCCTTGAAGTCTAACTCTTCCACTTAGAGGTGTGAAGAATGTGTGGCTATTTGGCATGGCAATAGCTTCTCTGAACAAATGGTCAGCAATCTGGCTTCAATAGGAAATCAACACAGCAGGGGATCAGCAAGATACATTCCAGGGAAGACAAAAAGCCTATAGAAATCAATTTTTCTATACAGGAGCCTTCTTTCCTGACCCCAAAGTTGAATGATAACCACCCATTAAGACCATAATGCAACCTGACTGAGATGCCAGTTCAAATGTAGATCATGTAGCGGGGGGGGAGGGTTAGAAGCAATGGCAATGCCGGGGTCCCCAACATGGTGCCCAAGGGCCCCATGGCACCCGCGGACACCTTTCCTGGTGCTCACTAAGTTTTTTTTAGAAAGTGGGCAGGGCTGGGTGAGGCTTTTGCCAAGCAGGAGATCTGATTGGCTGTGCAGATTAATATGTTCTTTCAGTGACAGCTGCCACCACAGTGTCAGTGTTCTTTTCTCTCACTCTTTCACTCCTCTTTCCTAGTGCATTTAAAAAAAATTATCCCTTTGTGTGTGTGTGTGTCCTCCTCCCATTGCAGCAGCCATTTTGAGGTTATGCTCACCCTTGGTGTCAGAATTATTAAGGTGCACATGGGCTCAAAAAGGTTGCGGGACGCCTGACTGAGGGGCTTTCCATAACCCTTTTCTGTTTGATTCTCTGACTGATGCCATCAGGATTCTGGGAGATGCAGAAGCCACAGCTCACAAGTAGGATCCCCGTCCTTCTTCATTTCATAGAACTGAGCCAAGCTAAAATCAGGGCACCCCTTGTGAGAAGGAGGAATTCATCTCTAGTTCAGGGAGTTTCCCCATTTCCTTTGCAGGAGGCATTAATTAGGCAGGTGCCTAGAAAGTCCCTAAAGAGGATGGGACAATCAGAGGCAGGTCTGCAAATTGCTCTCTTTGGTTAAAGAGATTGAGAGAGCACCTGACCTGGATGGCCCAGGCTAGCCTGACCTTGTCAACTCTGGGAAGGTAAGCAGGGTCGACCCTCATTAGTACTTGGATGGGAGACTCCCAAGGAAGTCCAGAGTTGTTATGCAGGGGCAGGCAATGGTGGGGCACCTCTGAATGTCTCTTGCTTTGAAAACCCCACCAGGGGTCGCCATAAGTCAGCTGCAACTTGATGGCACTTTTCACCAGCAATTGGGAGCACAGTCTTTGTGTGTGTGTCTGTGTGTCTGCCCCTGGAAGTCATGTCAACCTCTGGAGACTGACCCCTATTGGGGGCCTGGAGGATATTCAGGGAGGTGGCTGGATAAAGCCTGCCCCTGTCCTCCCGACTTGGTATTCCAAGGAAGTCTCCCATCCAAGTACTAACCAGAGTCGACCGTGCTTAGCTGCCAAGATCTGACGAGATCGGGCTCACCTGGGCTAGCCAGGTCAGTGCCGGGAGCAGAGTCTTAAGGAAGTCTGCTCGTAATCCTAGCCGGGTCTTGTTACATGGGTCTGACTCCCAGAAAAGTGTTAAGGCTTCACTGCTTGTGGGTGGGGGCAGAGAAACTTCTTGTGTTCCTGGGAAGACACATCTGAACATGATAAAAGCAAAAGGTGGGGAGGAGAGAAATGACCTACAATCAACATAGCTAACAGCAAAACGGGGGGGGGGGACGGGACTGAACAATAAATAACCCTAAAACTGTGATCTGTTGGTCTGTATGTTTGGGTTATCTTGATCTTCGGGGAAGGGCTGTGGCTCTGTGGCAGAGCCTCTGCTTCACATGCAGAAGGTCCTGGGTTCAACTCCTGGCATCTCCTGGTGATGTGGAAGAGCTCTGCCTGAGACCCTGGAGAGCCTCTGTCAGTCTGAGTAGACAGCATTGACCTTGATGGGCCGGCCGATGGTTTGATTCAGTGTAAGGCAGCTTCTTCTCGTGTTCCCACGTATTTGTATGTGGTATATTGGTTAGAGTTTCTGACTAGGATTCGGTAGATCGGATTCGTATTCCCACTTGTGCCATGGGAGCTTGGTGGGTGACCTTGGGCCAGGCACACACTTTCAGCCTAACCAACCTCCGTGGGTGATTGTGAGGATAAAATGTAGGAGAGGGGGATGGGTCAGCCTCCTTAGGTCCCCTCTGGGGAGAAAATGGGGTCTAAATTAATATCTCGGGTACTGATGAAAAGGTCACAGCTGAAAATGACCCATTTCAGCCTAACTTCAGACCCGGTTTTGGGAATGAGACAGTCTCGGTTGCTCTGATGGACAATCCCTGCTTGCAGATGAATACAGGTGATGTGTCCCTTTTGGTACTTATTGATCTATCCACAGCCTTTGATAGGCAGAACAAGCCATTCTATTTTATTTTATTGAGGTTCTTAGAAACAAGAGTGGGGATGAATGGGAGAGCACGCTAGTGGCTGAAGTACCGTTCTTGTCTCACGGTTCTCAGAGTGCTCCCACCGGATGTGCCGAAGAAGAGAAGAAGAAGAGATTGGATTTATACCCGGGACCCGGTTCTTTCTCCAATGCTCTTTGATCTCTGTGAGAGCACAGTTGCTTATTTATGTGGCCTGTTTTTCTCACCAAGACTCAAGGTGGATCACGCAATTAAAATAATACAAAGAAAACCTGTATAATACATACAACGAACAATGCATACATACAACGAACAATGCATACAACAATACATACAACGAACAGGATTACAAAGTTAGAGATGAATGCCTGGTAAACCTCCAGTTTTGCTGCGAAGAATGGGCAGTTTGTGATGCATCCTGTGGGAATGCTGTGGGACCCGGTTCTTTCTCCAATGCTCTTTGATCTCTGTGAGAGCACAGTTGCTTATTTATGTGGCCTGTTTTTCTCACCAAGACTCAAGGTGGATCACGCAATTAAAATAATACAAAGAAAACCTGTATAATACATACAATGAACAATGCATACATACAACAAACAATGCATACAACAATACATACAATGAACAGGATTACAAAGTTAGAGATCAATGCCTGGTAAACCTCCAGTTTTGCTGCCTACTTGGAAATGAAAAAAAAAAAGTGTGTTCCCTCTAAGCTGTGGAGTCTTGTGAGCAAAAATTCTACTTCGTGAGCTACTGGCATTAAAGTTGTGAGTGAGCAATTTGACTACTGTATAAACTAGTTCGCTCTGGAGCCCTCCTTCCTGAGCTGAGACAAAAATGTGTGAGCCGGAGGGTAAAAAACTGTGAGCTAGCTCACACTGACTCAGCTTAGAGGGAACACTGGTTGGGACTCGGGAGGGGTAGAAACTGGTAAACTCCCATAAATCGCTGGAAGGATGCATGCCACACTCAAGTGGCACAGCCAGCTGTTGGTGTGCCCAGTCCGCTTCCTGCCTGCTTTGTATTTTTTGTTGTTGAAGAACCTTAAAAACTTTGATCTCCTGATTAGTGATCAATTCAATGAAGGCCAGGGATCTTAATTTAGGGTTCTCAGCCATCAGATTTGGCCTGGAGATCTCCTGGGATCACAACTCATCTCCAGACAACAGAGATTGGTTCCTCTGGAGAAACCGACTGCTTTGGAGGTGGACTTTATGGCGTTATATCTTGCCGAGGTCCCTCTATTCCCCATGCCCCAGGCTCCACCCCCCCTCCCCAAATCTCCAAGAATTTCCCAGCTCAGGCATCCCTACTTTATATAGATGTATGAGCTCCCCCTCCCTGGCAGTCTTGAAGCAGCGGCTGGACAAACCCTTGTCAGGAATGCTCTGGGCTGATCCTGCATTGAGCGGGGGTAGGTGGGTGGGTTGGACTACATGGCCTGGATGGCCCCTTCTGAGCCTTGCGATTCTGTGTAATGTCTATATATGCATGTTAAAATACCCCCATACACAATTCCCCCTTTGCTTTTTTCTCGATTAGCTGCTTTATGAACTTTTAAACACCACAATGGGACAGTCAAGTTATGTAAAGTTTCTTGTTTCCTTTTTTAAGGTAATCCAAGTTAATTTCCTTATAATCCTAACGAGATGCGACAATTGGGAAGAAAACGGCAAAGCAGACATGAGGGTTAATCACCGTCCTGCAACCGCGTGCTTTCCAATTAAATAATAGTTGAGCAGAAGTGACAATTAATTTACTCTCCTCAGAAGTCACTGGCCATACTATGAATATTACATATTGCGCAGCATGCCCATCTAATGAGACATAGTCAACAAATTTCATTTCAGAGAGTTAATAGGAGTCCTGAGCTTGACACATTCTACTTTCAATTTCTAGCTTTCAAAGAATGCATCAACATCTTCAGGTGTAAACAATTTAAGATGAACAGGAATTGTGCCATTTAGAATATGCATTCAGGTGCACTACACAGAATAGGGATGCCAGCCTCCAGGTGGGACCTGGGGATCCCCTGGAATTCCAGCTCATCTCCAGACTACAGAGACCACTTCCCCTGAAGACAATGGAGGCTTTGGAGGGTGGGCTCTGTGGCATTGGACCCCGCTGAGGTCCCTGTCCTCCCCAGGCTCCATCTCCAGGAGTTTCCCAACCTGGGTCCCCTACCGGTGGCCAGGGGGGAACTGGAAACCCTAACACAGAATGAACTGTACAGGCTTATAAAAGCCACGACAGGAACGGCCGCATTGAATGATGCACTGCCTTCTCCAGTGCAGATGTCACCAACCCCAATCCTTATTAATATGCATATCAAAGCTGCTGGATATGGGCAGAAGAATCCAAGATGGCACCACCCCGTATGGATTTTTGTGTGTGTGTGATATTCCCAAGGCACCTAACTGGGGAAGATGACTGGAGAATGTCTCAGCAGTGGGGGTGGTGGGGGCAGGGCTATCTTTCTTTTTTTTAAAAAAGAGGTGCCGGAACTCTCAGGAGGGAAATGAAGTTTTCAATCTGTGTACTGAAAACTCATGAATTTTTAAACATTTAAAAAAGAATTTTGCCAAAGAGGTTCCGGAACTCTGTTTCGGTGAGTTCCCCCAGAAAAAAAAAGCCCTGGTGGTGGGGACCCTGTATATACATCATATAACCTCAGTTTTGGCATCCATGTCCTTGTAAATATTAGTTGAATGGATCAATGTAATTAGAATGCTGTCCTGACTTTAAAAAAAACCCTGTTAGGCAGAAAATTAATACACTGGTATCAGCAGATGTCCTTCCCAAGTTTCATTCCATTTATCCTCTGAGGATCCCAACAAATGGGTCCATTCCCCCCCCCAGTGCCCTGTATTTTTCTCCCCTATTGCCATTTTCCACCCTTTGGTATCACCTTTTGATATGTTTGTTCTTGCCAACAGTCCCTAGTCATGCTGCCATCCGGCACTCACTGTTCTGTGATTTGGTATGAAATTGTGTTAAAGGAGACAGTTTCACCTCAAAAGTGAGCCTGGGTAAAGGCAAATGTGGATAATCTCTGCTGGGCAGGAAGGGGAGAGGTAAGTCTCCTCTAAGGATTCCCTGAAGACCAGTTAAATTAATATTTCGTGCCTGTTCCGTTTTGGCTGGCTGGCTGGCTAGCTCACACCAGGGACCCAAGGGAGGTAGACACTATTAGAACTGTTGATTCCATAACAGCTAGAGCTGGACAGTGGCTATTTGTAGTAGTGTCTTCAACTTGTAGCAGTGGCCTAGGGTCTGCAGGCACTCATAGCTGGACCTTGTCCAGCATCCAGCAAAGCCTTATGGTGTCTCCAGATGTCTTCTGGGCAACAGAGAGGCCTCAGGCAGCCGATCATGCACTACACCACCTCTGTTGTGTTTCTGCCTTGTCTTCTCTGCAATTGGGGTCCTGGGGGTGACTGTGCGGTCTCTGGCAACAGGCCATTCTTCTTCAGGAGTCCCTCAACAATTTCCACTTCAGGTGCTGGCTCCTGCTCTTGATGTCCTTGGTCTGCTCTGGTAGCCACAACTGGCCACATGTCCCCTAATGATAAAGTTGCCAGGCTGTGCTTGGGAACTGATAGAAGTCCATGGGGAGTAGGGACATGAGGGGGTTGGTGCCATGAGTGAAGGCATAAGATCACTTCTGAGAAAAACTCAAGAGTGATGCCAGTCCTCTCTAGGAATTTCAAGAAACCTTACTGTAGAGTTTCTGGTAACTCCTAGAGAGGACCAATGTAACTTTCAGGTTTTTGCTGGAAGTGACTCACACCATCACTGATAGTGATTTATTTTCTTCTCCCAACCACAGGAGTGCTGGATAGCAACCACCACTGGGGATGGGACATCTGACTCCAGTAGGCATACAGCAACCCTAACTGATGGTCCCTAGGGGTCTGAGGGCCCTGACATGATGGGACCTGTCATGGCTTCGTCCCGATGGGATCTACCACCATGATGTCTTGATTCTCTGATGAGGAATCGTCCTTCCTGGTCCTGACACTGGGAATGATGTGTGCCTGAGGTGGTGGAAGGGAGAAACTGTGTTGCATGTTGCCTTTGTTACAGTGACATCTCATTCCAGAAAGCACCCAAACTGGAATGGATTGTCAGGGAAGGAATCTTGTTTACATGCTGGGAACCGTGGTGGTCCTGAAAGAGAAGCACTTTGTCCATCCTAAAAATCTGGGCACAGGCCCATAAGCATGCATTTGTTTGGCACTCAATTAATCGTCTGGAATTAGTTGTAAACTGCCTTGAGCAGGGTTCTGTAGAGGTGGCACAAAAATATCCCAAATATATGAATAAATCTGTAAATAGCCAACCTCTCTTTTCTCCCATCTGGGTTATTCAAAACAGGCGTTTGAATTAGGTCAAAATCTTACAATTTTTTTGTAAACAGTGTGCTATATTATTTATTAGTACTGTGAGCTTTTTCTTCCTGATTAATTAAGGCTTGAAGACATATCTTAATTCTCAACACTGAACTTTAATTATAATCAAGTAATGAAGGGAATATCAGTTGTTAACTAGGATAGGAAATTTGCAGGCCCACCAGGAGCAGCCTTTCCTACCATGAGCCATTTCTGCTTTCCTACCCAGCATCTGATTCCGCTAACAGGAATATCTTAATCCCCTTTGAAGTACAAGAATCGCACGGTCTTTCTCTGTTAAAATTACACACACAAAAAAGCCCCATAATTGAACCAGCTTGCTGAATATTATTATTTTTAAAATACAGCATGAGCTCGAAAGCTGAATTATCTAGCTTAAAGCCCAGGAATGGGTTTTTTGGGATATCGTCGTTTCTAATTAGAGGTATATGTATTTTTATTTAAGAAAATTGAACTGGGGTGATATGCATAATTAAGTGCTGGTTCGGGCAAAATTGTTATTATCAATGCTAATTTACTCACTAATAGCCTAGGGATAGGGCCAGCGATCGCTAATGGTCTATTTGTGGCAGATTTTCATAACTCCTGCAACTCCCGGCTTCTCGAGCAGCTGCTGTTGCCATAAATTGGAAGCGACGGCCTCCTTGTCTCCTGCTTTTGCCCTGAGCAGAATGTCACGCAAGCCGGCAAGCAGCCAGAGAGGGTCATTTCCTTTTACAGGACAAGAAGGACTTGAAGGCCTACTTCGATTGTCTAGTGAATAATATACCAGCTTATTGCCCAGGCTTCAAACCTGAGCTATAAAAAAGCCAAGCACGCCATAAGATGGCCAAAGCAAAGTTAAGCTAGCACATTAAAAAAAAAGAAACAAAACTAGAGAACTTCATAAATCTACAATGCATATCGCTGATCCCTGTTATCTGAAATTTGTATTGAAGCCAATAGCCATTTTTAGAAACCTGGGGCTTTAGAAAGGTTTCAGAGGTCCCCAGAGGCCTCTGGAGCAAGCCAAGGCATACCCGTGGATACAACTGAAGCGTGAGTTGCTTAGAAACAGGTTTCCTTCTGAGCCAGAGCAATACATTTTGTATTTATCTCAGGTGGCTGCTGTATTCACTTTAGCATGTTTGTAACTACCCAGATAGCAGTGGTATCGTGACAGCTTTCCTGCAACAAAATTTAGTATGAATATGTATTTTTAATTCTGAAAAAAGTATAACAGGAATCACAAAAAGCTGACCCCTCCCCCCAAAATAAAAATCCTCCAGGATTTATTTGGGGGCATTTTTGATACTGCTCTGGCATGGAAGTTGCCAGCCTCCAGGTGGTCCAGGCCTGGAGATCTCCTGGGATTACAACTGATTTTCAGGTGACAGTGATCAGTTTCTCTGGAGGAAATGACTGTTTTGGAGGATGGACTTTATGGCATTATACACCACTGAGGTCCCTCCCCTCCCCACAGCCCACTGTCCCTTAGGGTTGCCAAGTGACTTACCTCGTTTAGTGGGGGTTTGGTGGTCCCAGTCCGGGACATTTGCACGTGCGCATTGCGTGCGTGCGCTGCAAAGACATTGCCCGAAAGTGACATCATCACGCTGGGCACGTTGCCGTGCGACACTCTAGCAATCACCCTGAAAACTCTATGGCACCATAGAGTTTTCAGAGTGATTGCTAGAGTGTCACCCGATAATGTGCCCAGGGTGATGATGTCACTTCCGGGCAATGTCACTGTGCTGGGCATATTGCCCGATCTGGCCACTTTGGGGGTGGGGTTCCCCCTGCCGGCTGAATCCGGACTGGCAGATTGGGGCCCTTTTAGCGGGGGAATCCCTGCCCCCCCGGGGGCTGGCAACCCTAATCCCTGTGCTTACATATATACAGAAGGCTCATTCCATACCAGTACACATATGCGTGTGTGTGATTTGTCTTGTAAAATCACTGTTTCTTTTTCTTTTCTTTTTTGAACCAAGGCCTCTAAACTGCTTTAGTTCACTTAACTGTTTAGTTATCTGTTTCAAAAGGGATGTGCATTTGCAAAATAACAGGGTTGCCAGTTCTGGCTCATGGTGGATCGCTGTCTTGAAACGGCGGCGGCCTTAGAGTTGACAACCTAGTGGGGCCTGGAGTTCCCCTGGAATGACAGCTGGTCTCCAGACGACAGAGATCTGTTCTGTAGTAAGGCCACAACACCCAGAACCAGAAGAGAACAGGACTTTCTCTGGACATGAGCCACAGCCAGCAACCCACAACACAAGTGAAAAGTGAAACTAAAGCAAAGGCCTTTTACCCTAAGGGATCTTGTTAAAATGACTATACCTTACAATAAGGGAATGTCAACAAATTCACAACTGTCCATGATATAATTGGATCCCCTGGAGCAAATGGCTGCTTTGGAAAGTGAACCCGATGGTATTGCATCCCAGATGAGTTCCTTCCCCTCCACAAGCTCCACTCTCCCCAGGCAGCATTCGTTGCAGATGCTGGGGATTAGCTTCACTGCAGAAACAGGCAAATGTTTCTGTGTATGTTTTGAGGAAGCCTTGCAGACAATGGCCCAGTCTCATTGTGTCTCAGTGAACATTAAACTGGATTATATCATAAACTGGGCTTTGGAAAACCTAACTGAAATGGAACTAACTTCTGCAGGAAAAGAAAAATCTAGAGTCATTTTA
>NW_015170306.1:395991-405110 GCF_001447785.1 Gekko japonicus | reverse complement strand
TTGAACTGCTGAACTTCTGACCTTCCACAGCCTGCAGTTCAGCGTCTTAACCACTTGAGCCACCGCAGCTCCACAGAGTCATTTTGTATACTTTTAAAATCTAATTCCTTCTCTTTGGAGGAGTGAAGAAAGTTACAGAGATGCAAAGGGTAGCTGGGTTGGTCTGCAGAGGAACAGCTAATTTCAGGTCCTGGGATTTACTCCAAAAAGCTTGTTGGTCTCTATGGTGCTGCTGGACTTCAAATCTCTAGATGCAAAGTTAGCTAGTCTCAGCTTGTTAACCATCCAGTAATGACAGCCGGGCAACTAAAAGACATTTGCAGTGGGGCATTTGCAATATATCAAAATGACCTGAACAGTCCCAAGACCTCACATATTTAAATGAAATGTGATGGGGAATTCTCGGCAGGTCAGGTAAGCACGAAATGAAACATTCTCTCCAGTCTATTTTACAAGAAAGCCTTGAGTGGATTTAGAAACTCTTGAGTAAGCCATCTGGGTGCCCAGATCTAGGCCATTCGTTTTCATTTGTGTGCCCCTTTGTGTTTCAGAGACTCGATTGCAAAAGGGGGATTCTCACAATAGCAGAGACTGGCCCTCCGACACCAAAGCCTTGTGTTTGTTTCTTTGTTTTGTTTTAAGAAAGTCCTTTACTGATGTTTTAATTTGGGAAGGTTTAGTATTTCAGATAAACTGGGCCAGACATGTGCAAACTATAAATTAGGGTTGCCAGCCCTGGGTTGGGAAATTCCTGGAGATTTGGGGGTGTTTGTGTGCATGCGCTTACAGAAAACATCCGGTTTGCGATGGGACATGGATGGGCGCCGGATGCCACGGGATACTAGTGCTCCTGCAATTAGACGCCCCCCCACCCCGCGTTTTCCAGATGCTAGTGTACTTTCTGCAGCACTTTTTTACTGCGCATCTTCGGCGGGACGCCATGGGTTGGCCATGGGTGCGCTACGCTTCCCAGATGTTGCGATGTGATCACACCCCAAAAATCCGCCTGACACTTGTGCCTTTAGCGTGGCAAATCCTCTGTGTGAACGGGGCCATATATGGTCAACAACTAGCCAGACACAGACTCTACTTCAAGGACAGTTGAAAGATGTCTTGAGGCTCTGTAGAGGAGTTACCGAAGGTAGCCCCCTAAAAACTACAGGGGCTTCTCTCCCCCCCCCCAGGAATGCAATGGCAGGTGAGGGCAAGCGATAAAGGTGCAGGGATAATAAATGGATGGGTGCAGGGAGCAGAAGGGATACAGAAAGTTCAAACACACTGGGTAGAAACACAGCAGGTACAGATGGTCAAATGCCCGAGTCTGACACCCAGGTGTTGGATCCCCAGGCGTTCGAAATAACTCCACGTTTGGATCAAAGTACGGTTTATTTCAAAGCGATGGTTCAAACAGGAACAAGGACATTGTTAGGAATGACTACCAATACACAGGTATAACATAATAAAGGGATTTGAACCAGGTTAGGGCCAATGAGCCCAGTTCCCGCTGGCGGGAATAGAACTTGGAAACGCGCGCCCATTTCATGGGAACGTAACAGTTCAGTACAATCAACACAGGTTCAGTTCACAGGGTAGATACCCATAACAAGTTGAGCGAAGCACCGACTCCCACCACCAGCTGCATGACCTTGGCCAGTTCCGCAAAATACAGAGAAGCATAATGAAGCTACAGGAACGAGGAGGGGGGGGGAAGAGCACAAGACGTGTTAAGCAGGTAACACCAGATACAATGGCAGCTAGCTGACACCAGGCTGGCCTGAGCTTGTTGGATCTCAAAAACGAAGCAGGGTTGGCCCTGGATAGTGCTTGGATGGGAGACCGCAAAGGAACCCCCAGGTCACTATCCAGAGGCAGGCAAGGGCAGACCACCTTTGAACATCTCCTGCCTTGAAGAACCAATGGGATTGCCATAAATCAGCTGCACCTTGATGGTTCTTCCCACTGTGCTGAGAGTCACAGGTTGTGCAGGCAGGCCTGACTCAGACATAACAGAATGCTAACTTTTAATCTAAGCTCTGGAACCTCACGGCTTCATTTGCTATCCACAGCCTAGCCAAACGGAATTAAGGATGTCATTGGTTTTCCATTCATGGTGGTTGGGTATGGGACTGTTAGTGCCATAGACTTGTTTTAATTGGCAAATGCATGAAGCTGCTATGATGGTCCAGCTATTGCGAAACAATTTGGGTGATTTCTCACTAGAGCTGCCTCCCAGCACAGCTGCCGTTTGCCCCGACACAAACATGTCAATTTCACACCCGAAGCTCCGGGGCTGCATTTTGACTGGAGGCTTCGCCCGATTTCCTTCGCAGTTTCGTGATCCAGGTTTTTGAGGATCATGAAACTGCGGAGGAAATTAGGCAAAGCCGCAGGTCAAATGCAGCCCCGCAGCCTCGGGTGTGAAATTGACATGTTTGTGTTGGGGCAAACGGCGCTGTGCTGCGAGGCAGCTCTCATGAGAAATCGCCCTTTCTTTTGCCTCCTCAGGATTTTCTAACAACGAGATTCAAGTTGAGCCTATTGCTCTGACACATTTGCTTTGTTGCTTGCAGCCCTTTGTTGGGTGCAGGGGTTTGGGCCCCATTTATGTTAGATTGACAACTGTAACGGCCATAGCCAGTGAACATGATGTTTCATCAATGATGGTTAGCAAATAATAGTTTTTAAACATCCCCAAACTCCATGATCGGGGGGGGGGAAGGTTTAGTAAGAACCCCCTTCAGATTATTCTTCATAAATCCGAGAGATTTTGTGTCAATCTGGAATAGGGGACATTTGTTCATGAAATAATTACTATCACTATTCCTTAGAGAAAACTTCTGAATTTGAATCATGTGAGGATTCACTGTTTTGGGCAGTTTTAGCAGCTGTACATCACAGGGTCATGACACCGAATTCCTCTGTCCACCATGCTAAGGATGAGTACATGTCAGTGCTGTTTCTCGGTCTCTCTTTTTTTCTTTTGAAGAGTACGTGTGGTAGATAGATACTATTGAAGGTTGTCCATGGAGATGTAGGTTCCAGGATGCCACATATTCATACAATAACTCAATGTTCTGAGAAAAATACATTTCTCAGGGTCACTTGGTGTCTGGGACACTGCTGTGGTATTCTAAATGCCAAAGAAGGATGAGAAAAGATTTCTGTCACTGCTGCTGGGTAAGTGGGAAGAGAATATGGGGATGGTGGTGTTCAGGAGTCACAGGCAAGGATATAGATACTATTGTATTTCCAATGATGTCAGTAGGAACAAAACCGAGTCTGAATTCCACATCTGGGCTAGGAAACAACTGAACTGTTTTCTTTTAAACAGGGAGACCTGGGTGAATACAGCTTTTCGTCAGTTTCTGTTCAGACTTACACATCCCTGCCCCATCGTGAAGACAATTTGGATATTATGATTGATCTAATAATGAATTTTATTATACACACACACACACACACACACACATATATATATCACTCTCTCTCTCCCCCCCTCATCTGTATATCTGTTCTCTTTCTCTCTCTCTCCCCCCTCATCTGTATATCTGTTCTCTTTATAACTTTGACTAGTTTACTGAAAGATATAGTCACACTCTACAGATTCACATATTTCCTGTACATTTCATTGTTAGGCCACAAATATTATCATAACATTAGGATTACTTTAGTGATCTGATGGTGAGAAATAGCATTACAAATGCTCAGAACTTGTTTCCAACTGAATTGATTGAAGTAGTTTCCTTTACCCTGACAAATAAATCAGTTTTAAAAGCACTATAACATTTCACACACACAAAAAAATATAACAACCAAACATTTATCACTCTCGATTATTTCAAGTACATGTTGCTCCTCATTCTTGCAGACACTATTAGAACCGTAAATAATTCTATATCCCTGCGGGGCACCCTGACTGTGAGATCTGACTCAGGGTTGCCAACCTCAAGGTGGGGCCTGGAGATCTCCTGGAATTACAAATGACTAGATGACAAAGACCAGTTCCTCTGGAGAAAATGGCCGCTTTGGACTACCCTGCTGAGGTCACTCCTCTCTCCAAACTCTTCCCTTCCCAGACTCCACTCTCCAAAATCTCCAAATTCTCCAAAAATTCCCCAACCTGGAAACTCAATAGGTGGAGTTAAAAGTTTTTATCTTTCTACAAGATTATTTTTCCATATATCTCTTAATTTATCTTACATATCTACTAAACATGACATTCATCAGCAATTGACTTCCTACATCCCCCCCAAATGTATCATTCTAGAACAAATACTGTTCTATTATAGTCACTTTTGCTTTGATGAAGTGATATGTGAGCTTTGTGTTGCTATAGAGACATCCAATGATGACTGGAAACTGTGCCTGCCAGGGAAATGGATTGTAGCTTGAGATGAGGACCACTTGCGGAACAAAGCAACAACCACCATGAGCACAGGGAGTTTATTGTTATGTGGCGGTCATAAAGAAAAAAAGAACTCTTTTGTGCATGCCACTTAAGTTAAACAAAGACCAGCATTCAGCTATGAAGGAAATGACGGCCGTCATATCCCGCAACCTCTCGCTGGTTCAGGATTACAAAATAATCAGTTACTGTAGCTTTAAGGGAAACAGATGCTTGATATTTCCTGAGCAATGGTTCCGGCTGTGACTCCTACCACTTGCTTTTCAGCAGCTTGGTCCAGCTTCCCCATTGGCTAAGTGCCAGTCTTCCTGACCTGGACGGCCCAGGCTAACCTGATCTCATCAGATTTTGAAAGCTAAGCAGGGTCTGCTCTGGTTAGTATTTGGATGGGAGACCACCAAGGAATTCCATGGTTGCTGCACAGACATGCCATTTGATCTGGTGTCATGACTGTTCAACAGCCCCCTTTAGACCGGAATATTTTGTTACCAGATCCCAAGCGGTGTTTTCCCATTTAAAGCCGCATTTTCCCCCTGTGTGATTGCTTCTCCGGTGTCAAGCCACTTCCGGTGGTTTAAACCCCCTCCCTGCTCAAAAGCTGCTGTGGAAGCCCGAGGCTTCCGCTTTTCGCCTGCCATTTTTTTAAGCATCATTGGTGTGCGCATAGGTGGAGCTCCGCTACCACGTTTATAAAACTGACATTTAAACGGTCACTCGTTTTAGCGTTTAGATGAGTTCGGGATCTCATGTAGGCCATTTTCGGGTCAAAAGTTTAAAGGGAAGTCTTTTGTTGGAGGGGTTGGATTGATTCGCCCTGGTGGTTCTGCGCATGTGCCATGATAGTTTCCCCCCATTCTATGGGTGAGCGCCTATGTGCATGCACTGAGAATTTTTTAAAAAAAACCGCCGACACACACTCTTGCGCGTTGGTAGTGTAGTCGCTGGGGAGCGATGTGACTGCGTGGTGAGGTGGGATAAGGGAGGTAAGTGTGATTGCGATTATCCAGATCAAAGATAATCACGTCAGAACCAGACCAGTTTAAACTGCTCTCAGCATGCCGTCTGAATGCACCCAGAGGCAGGCAATGGCAAACCACCTCTGTTTGTCTGTCCTGACCTGGATGGCCCAAGCTAGCTTGAACTCATCAGATTTTGAAAGCTAAGCGGGGACCACTTTGGTTAGTATTTGGATGGGAGACCACCAAGGAATTCCATGGCTGCTACCAGTGTTCCCTCTAAGCTGAGTTAGTGTGAGCTAGCTCACAGTTTTTTAGCCTCCGGTTCACACATTTTTGTCTTAGCTCAGGAAGGGATGGCTCCAGAGCAAACTAATCCATGCAGTAGCCAAATCCCTCACTCACAACTGTAATGCCAGTAGCTCACAAAGGAGAATTTTTGCTCACAAGACTCCACAACTTAGAGGAAGGCAATGGCAAACACAGAGGTAGGCAATGGCAAACCACCCAGGCTAGCCTGATCATCATCAGATTCTGGAAGCTAAGCAGGATTGGCCCTGGTTAGTTCTTGGATGGGAGACCCCCCCAAGGAAGTCCGAGGTTGCTATGCAGAGGCAGGCAGTGGCAAACCACCTCTCAATTTCTCTTGCCTTGAAAACCCCATGGGAGGAGCATCATGAATCAGCCGTGACTTGATGGTGCTTTCCACCACCACTGGCATACTCTGATCTGGATGGCCCTGGCTGGCCTGATCTTGTCAAATCTCTGAAGCTAAACAGGGCTGGCTGTGGTCAGTATTGGGATGGGAGTCCACCAAGGGATACCAGGGCCATGATGCGGAGGCAGGTAGTGGAAAACCACCTCTGAATGTTTCTTGCCTTGGAAACCTTGACCACACTTTCCACCATCCCCACTACTGGCATGACCTCTCTTAAACTGGGATGCTCTGGCCAAGCACCGGGGTGGGGAAGGGAGACACACAGTTCGAAGAGTCTAAATCAGTGGTGGCGAACCTATGGCACGCGTGCCAGAGGTGGCACTCAGAGGCCTCTCAGTGGGCACGCGTGCCATCGCCCCAGCCAGGCCCAGACTGTCATTAAAGTGTGGAATTCTCTGCCAAATAATTTTAAGTAAATGAAAGCATTTGGGATTGCTTTCCTTACTTTGTTTAGATCATCTTATGTTAATGTATGAGTTCTTTTTTCTAAACTAAAACCTCAATATTCAGGTTAAATTGCCGTGTTGGCACTTTGCAATAAATAAGTGGGTTTTGGGTTGCAGTTTGGGCACTCAGTCTCTAAAAGGTTCGCCATCACTGGTCTAAATGGTGAAGTGATGAGAGGGCTGGCCCAGGCCCGAGCAGGCATGGGTTCATCGTCAGAGGCTGGCCCAGTCATTCTCTTGCATCCTAACCCACCTTACAGGGTTGCTCAGATCAGCTGGAGGAGATGAAAAATGTTTGCTGCCCAGAACTCTTTCGTAGAAGAAGAAGATAGAAATGAACAACATATATACAACCAGGTCTTTCATCCAGTTTTGGCTGCTGAAGGAAGACTGGGCAGGAGCCTCCTTAGAGGGTACAGAAGAAGGGGAAATAAGGCAGAAGCACCTGTGAGAACAAGGAATGATGGGTACCAAGCAGTCAGTAGCTATTACACTGGCTGCCTATCTGCCCCTGAGCCCAATTCAAGGTGTTGGTTTTGAACTTTGTATCCCTACACAGCCTGGGACCGGGGCATCTGAAGGACTGTCTACTCCCGTATGTTCCTGCCCAGGAATTGAGATCACAGGGAGAGTCCCTCCTGACTGCTCCATCAATCAAAGAAGCTCACCGGGTGGGCACCCGAGAGAGGGTCTTTTGAGTGGCAGCCCCACAATGATGGAACAACCTCACCAGTTTTGATCTTTAAAAAGCAGTTGAAGATCATTTTATTTAGGACCACATTTGATTAATTTACGAGCAGTCCTAAATCATTATTTTAAATTTTGTTTATGTATTTTACCTACCTTGTAAGCTGCCCTGAGCTTCATAAGGAAGACAGGTGGCTAATAAATACTTCAAAGAAATAAATAAATAAATAAAATCTAGAAACCAGGTTTGACATTGCTTTGGATAATGCAACTATCAATCTGAATCTGTGATCTCATCTCTTTTGTTAATTGAACTGCTTCAGAGGGTAAAAATCCCCAAAATGGTGCACATGAGTCTATGATGCCATGGCTACAATTTAAAAGTCCAGTTTTTAATATGAAACTGGCCACAGCCTGATTCATGCAAACCTTTCTCCATGGGTTCCCCATCTACAAAAGCAGATGGGATGATTTGACAGTGGAAACGCTCCCCTTGATTCCGCCCCCCCATCAATTTGCAATCGACTTACGGCAACCTGGTATGGTTTTCTAGTCAAGAGACATTCAGAGGAGGTTTACCATTGCCTGCCTCTGTGTATCAACCCTGGACTTCCTTGTTGGTCTCCCATCCAAATACTAATTAGAACCAACCTTGCTTAGCTTCTGAAATCTGATAAGATCAGGCTATCATGGGCTATCCAGGTCAGGGCCGTAAACTAGGACACCATTTTAATCCCTGTGAAGGATCACGCCAAAGAAACTGTAATTTAAGGTATAATTGATGGGAATACTTTCTGTTAGTGCTCTAGGCAGCGAGATTGATAGATAAGCCCCTTAACCAAGATCTATTCCTGTATAAGAGAGCTATCTGAAAGCAGAAGTTTCTTTCTGTTGTGAGCATGGGTCGTTTCGTAGAAAAAGAGCTAGGGGAACTCATTAGCATAACTCATTAGCATATGCCGCACCCCCTGACATCACCGGAAGTGTGTCATAAGGCCACACCCCCTGATATCACCGGAAGTTTGTCATAAGGCCACACACACCACCCCCAATGGTCCCGGCCGCCGCCGCCGGCCTTGCAGCTCCACTGCTGAGCCCCATGAGGGGCCCGGCGGTGGACCTGCAAGGCCGGCGGGAGTGCAAGGAAGCCCCGCGAAGGCCCTCCCTGGCCCCAGGCAGGCAGGGGTGGGGAGAGGCAGGGAGGAAGCAACTTACCCTCCCTCTTCTCCTGCCTCCTCCTGGCTGAATGAGGGCCGGAAGCGGGGCGGCCGAAAGCAGGGGGCGGGGCTTCATCATGTGTCCCGCCCCCCGTACCTCACCCGGGGGAACTGCGATCCCCCGCGATCCCCCCCGAAATGACCTCTGGTTGTGAGAACTAGCAAGAATGGCTAAGGTTTTAAAAAAGAGATACTGTCATGGGTGTGGGTAGCTATGGACTTTGTTCGGGGGGACATCCGTGCAGTGCCCTGGGCAGGGTGCTGGGCATGGGAGAACCAACTTCCAATTGTCACTCAGAAAGAATGCTCTTTGTGTGACCTGGGGTGATCTCTCTCTCAGTTTTACAATGAAGTCAATAGTCTTAGAAGGGTATAATTCTGTTTAGGATTACACTGCAATTTACTGGAGAGAGTTTCTTGTGAAGATAATATCTGATTATCCACCTTGCCATGTGGCCTTTAGAAGAAGGGCAGGACACTGATATGCTAGATTCATACACAATTTATGTTATATTTTAATTGAATTGTAAGATAAGTAGGGATGGGCACGAATCTGGAAAGTGTGGTTTGGTCCGTGGTTCGTGGTAAACCATGGATGGTTATGAACTTTTAGCTGCCAAATGAACGGGTTCAGTTCATGAGGTTTGTGACATGGCAGAATGCCACCCCCCGGAGACTCCACACCCCCAC
>NW_015170306.1:379064-395915 GCF_001447785.1 Gekko japonicus | reverse complement strand
ACACATACACGCCCCCCCCCCCGAAGGTACCCCTCAGAAAGTGCTTTCTGGGGAAATGACAGGTGGTCATTTTGACAGGCACAGGTTCAAGAGGTTCAGGGGTATATAGAACAGATCCTGTGCAAGCTAGAGACACCAAACACACAAGGGATCTCTGGCTGATTCTCTTCTATGTGCTGTCCATGTTTGGTGAGGAATGGATCTATAGGGTCCATAGGGTCCCCCCCCCCAAAGCAGGTGCCCCCAGGAAAGTGCTTTCTGGGGAAATGACAGGTGCAGGTTCAGGAGGTTCAGGAGTATATAGAGTGGATCCTGTGCAAGCCAGAGACATCAAACACACAGGGAACCTCCCCCTGATCCTTCTCTACATGCCCTCCATGTTAAGTGCAGATTGAACTTTGGGGGTTAGAGTTATTCCCCCCTCCCAAGAAATGCCCCCAGGAAAGTATGTTTTGAAGAAATGACAGGAGCAGGTCCAAAAGGTTCAGGAGTGTATAGAATAGACCCCTGTGCAAGCTAGAGACATCAAACTTCAGGGGACCTCCTCCTGACACTCCTCTACATGTTCTCCAAGTTATGTTAAG
Source organism: Gekko japonicus (assembly GCF_001447785.1). Classification (NCBI taxonomy): domain Eukaryota; kingdom Metazoa; phylum Chordata; class Lepidosauria; order Squamata; family Gekkonidae; genus Gekko; species Gekko japonicus. The sequence continues at coordinate 395,331 of NW_015170306.1, read as the reverse complement.
ATTGGACTTAGGGGGTCTGAGTTATGGCCCTCCAAAGAAAATGCTATCCAGGAAAGTGCTTCTGGGGAAAATGCCAGGTGCAGGTTCAAAAGTGAAAGCTACAAACACCAAATGCACAGGGAGCTCTTGCTTTGAAGTTTGGTAAACATTTTGATAGAGCGGAGACTGTCTGAAAATATATCTATTCACAAACCACCAGAAACAGCTTGAAAGTTTGTGGAAAGTTTGTGCCGGTTGACCTGCAACAACTTCAGTTCATGAACCACAAACTCACCCAAATTCATGATGTTTAGTTTGTGAACTGGTTCATGTGCATCCCTAAACCTAAGCTTTCATGGGCCAGGAAGTGGGGAAACTGAATGAAAACCAATAGGTGAACAGGAGCAATTTCACTTTCCAATAGCGACTGCAATAGTTCTGCCTGCACAATTAACTTACAAGATATTGTGAAATTTTCAATTTGTCATCCTCTTATGTTCCATTTTCACACTCATTAAAAATTGTATCGGTTGCTCTAAGTTATACCGGTGCTGGGAACTACTGTCAAGTTACAATCAACTTTTCATTACCTCTCTTGGGGTTTTCAAGGTAAGAGACATTCAGAGGTGGTTTGCTGTTGCCTGCCTTTGTGTAGCAAACCTCAACTTCCTTGGTGGTCTCCCATCCAAACACTAAGCAGTGCTGACCCTACTTAGCTACTGAGAGCTGAAGATGATCAGGCTAGCCTGGGCTATCCCGGTCAAGGCAAGAGAGGAGCAGAGGTGGTTTGCCATTTGCCTGCCTCTGCACAGCAACTCTGGACTTCCTTCGTGGTCTCCCATCTAAGTACTCACCAGGGTCAACCCTGCTTAGCTTCCTAGACCTGACAAGATTGGGCTAGGCTGGGCTATCTGGTATTTAAAGGTATTTTCACTGTAATTAATTTCAAGAACGGGAAATGCAGCTGATTAATACTTTGTTGCTTTTCAAAATCATAAGAAGGGTTTGTTGAGCAAAGTGTGTTTCTTACTTTTGGGGCATCCAGACCACGTGGCATATCGATGAAGTGTGTCAAACACGAGATGGAGAGGCAGCCAGCTCTCCAAAGGATCAGACAATGAACAGAGAAGCCAACCGTTGCTCACAAATAAAAAAGTAAATAGGTGCATAAAGCACATGTTGCCTGTCAGAAGATGACGGATCACTTCCCCAAGGCGACTGTTATGCACCTTGCTCATTCCACTCAATAATGCATTTTTCAATAATAAATAACAAAACCAATATTGAATGTGTGCCTGGTGTGCTGGATCTAGAAGCTCCTTCTGTTCATTTGGCAGGCCTCTGTTACAATACTTTAACAAACCATGATTTGGAGAATGCTACAGGGCCCACAGGAAGATCCTTCACTGTTGCACAACTAGATTCAAGACCAGGAACACCTTAGAGACTGACAAAATTATGAGGCTTCAGAGCTATGACTCTCAAATGTCCGTGCACTGAGAATCTTGTTGGTCTAGAAGGTGCTCCTGGACTTGAATTGATCTGCTCTACTGCAGACCAGCTGTCAGAACCCACAGCCAACAATGTAGTACACACTTCTCTTGAAAGGTAATACTTTATTGAAGAGCTATAGATGCATTAACATAGGTACTGTTGAGAATGGCGTCTGCCCATCAGGCATAATAGGATATAGGGTATTCGTATGCACCCCCCCCCCACTGTCCTGGCCAATAAGTTACACTCCCGCGTGCGGGATAAGGAGCTCAGGCCATTAGCACTGAAGCTGGGAACCACCACGCTCCCATTGGTCCCTGGAAGCTAGACATCACACCACCTGCACAACTTAGAGATAAGCGTTACAGCAGCTACGTAGCACAGAAGGAATGCAGTGGCAATTAGTATTCAACTGACCTCCCCAACCCCCATGGCAGCATAGCTGACACCAACACAGCTCCCCTCTGAAACTATCTTAGTATTGGAGAAGTTTCCCTGACAGACAGACCACCATTACTGATTGTCTTCTAGTGATGTTTGGTTACAAGGAAATGATATGAGCATCCTAGAACTCCATTTCTACTCTCCCGCAGGAAATGACCCCTGAGTGACCCTATAGATTAATGACCTCCAGAATATCCTATCCTTAAGAGCCTTGCTCCGGCCCTGCAAACTGTCCTGCCCACCATGCTGCTCGACCCAGTGGACCCTGATTCTGGGGAATCTGCACCTTCCACATTCAAGGAAGAGCTCCCTGCACCCCTGGGCGTACGTTTTGCAGAGGATGAACACCGACTGCCAGAAGGGTTCACACCTGGAGCTGCTCCTGTAGAGCTGAGCACAAGCTCCACACCCTCTGATTCCCCTCCACCCGTAGCTCGTTTACGAGACCAAAGGAGATGGGATTTGACAACCCGGCGTAGGGAAGCACACATGCGTGGGAGGCGTCCTCTGAGTCCAGAGTATTAACTGGAGCCAGGACTCTGTAATCAGCTGGCAATTAGGAACACAGGAAGCCCTCCTCACTATCTACCTCGTGCTGGCAACTGATCACATGATTGAATCGCTGCACCTCGGACCTTGTATCTTGTTTCCTGACTTTCTGCTTGACTCCCTTGGCTTTTTGACTCTGGACTGCGTGACATTGTTCTTCTGGCTCCCTCACCTTGGAATGTGTAACCTGACTCTGAACAACGGCTTCCGGCTTTACAACTCGGACTGCCAATCTCCGGTAAACCTTAGACTGTGCAAGTGACCTGATATTTTGGATTACACTTTTGTTTCTCTGCCTATCTGGTGCTCTGACCTCAGCCTGTGTTTTTGAATACTCTGTGCCTTGCCTAGCCCGCCCCGCCAGGGCAATCGTGACACAAACTGAGGGCCCTGGCTTTCTTTACCGAGGCAATCCATCTCTTGTTGGGTCTTCCTCTTTTCCTTCTGCCTTCAACTATTCCTAGCATTATTGTCTTCTCATAATGTGACCAAAGCACAGTAGTCTCAGTTTAGTCATTTTAGCTTCTAGGGACAGTTCAGGCTTGATTTGTTCTACAACCCACTGATTTGTCTTTTCTGGTGGTCCAGGGTATCCATAAAACTCTCCTCCAACACCACATTTTAATGAATCTACTTTCTCCCTGTCACCTTTCTTCATTGTCCAACTTTCACACCAAGTCTTAGTAATAAGGAATGCTATGGTATGAATTATCTTGATCTCGGTCACCAGCAACACATCCTTACCCTTAAGGATCTTTTCCGTCTTGTTCATGACTGCCCTCCCCAGTCTCAATCTCTTTCTGATTTCATGGTTGCTGTTTCCCTTTCGGTTGATGACTGAGCCAAGGAATAGAAAATCTGCTCATCATCAGCCATTGTGTTCTTCCGTAGTAGTCGTCACTTTTGTCTTCTTGATGTTCAGCTATACTCCTGCATTGGTACTTTCTGCTTTAACTTTCAGGGCCGCTCTAGTTGGGAAATTTGAATGCATGAACTTGAACATTACTATAAGACTGCACCATGTGACAATCTCCTATGACAGCCAAAGTCAAAGAACTTCATCATTCTGTTTCTCACACAGAAATAAAGTAAAGTTGCTAGAAAATACTACTCCCCTCCAAAACAACAACAACAAACCATGCATATAACTTCACTTTTGCATTAAGTCAGAGGCAAAGGAATAAAGCTCTGCATTAAAATAATATTTAGCAAAGAGAGCCAACATTTAGAGATTCTGCAAACTACTGGTATCTGTTTCCGTGTATGCCCTAAATGGCACCAATCACACACAGATGAATAGTGAGAGAGAGAGAGGCCATGATGAATAAGCTGTAAGATCTCCCTAGACCTCCCATGAACACTTTGCATTGATTCTCAAGTGGAAGCGGATGAACGGTGGCTCAGAATGCTGAAGAAGAAATCATCTGAGTGTTCAAAAGCTGTTAATCTCTTGTGCCATGATTGCCACATGCTGGCCTCCTATAAATAAAGATGATGCTAAGCATCTGTAGATCCCCCCCCCATTTCTGAAAGAAGGAGGAAGCCAGTCCCTAGAATTATTCATGTTCAGTTTGCCAGATAATGAAGTCGTTAGGCTGTGACTTATAGGGTGACTTGTTAAATTGAGAACATTAGTATAAACTTCATGGGTTGGGAGTCGAGCGAATGAGTGCATGTGGAGGAATGAGGATGATAAATGAATGACTATGCCATAACTCACTAGATTCCAGGTTGAAGGCTTCCCAAAGAACTTAAAAAAAAAAACCACCACCACCCAGTAACATTCATAAAGGAAGACAACAAAAAGACTATCAGATGATAAATCAGAGGAGCAACTCATTCTGCATTATCATCACCTAAGGATCCTGGTCAGCCCTGATATGCACAGCCCAGTAAACAATATTTACTGAAAAAAGTCTTGACACATTTTGGATCGCCCTTTTCCTTTTCAAGCGTCTTCTTCTTTGTTATCATCCAGCACTGCCCCACCCAGCAGAATAAGTAAAGGTAAAGGTTCCCTTTCTCGAAAGCCAGTCGAATCTGACTCTAGGGTTGCAGTGCTCATCTCCGTTTCAAAGCCGAAGAGCCAGCGCTGTCCGAAGACGTTTCCGTGGTCATGTGGCTGGCATGACTAAACACCAAGGTGCACGGAACGCTGTTACCTTCCCACTGAAGTGGTACCTATTTATCTACTTGCAATTTCTTGCTTTCGAACCCAGCAGAATGCCGATTATTGCAATAAGGGGAGAGGCAGAGGACATTCTAAGAAGCCGCAGTGCAAGCAGTTGCCGCATGAAGGGAGTCCATGATTGAAAGACAGCCCCATGAAACTGGCCCCACCAAGGGTCTGTTATCATCGCTTTGAGTGAGAACAGAGATAAGAGTGATAGAAAATCTCCTGTGATCAGTGACTGAGGGCAAAGCTTCTTAATGAAATGAGCATGTTGGTCAAATGCACACAAATGTTGTTTTGTTGCTGTTGTTATTCCATGTGATATACGACAGATGGAGGCCCTGATGAGATGTCCGAGGGGCAGGATAGCTCCAAGACAGATCCACTCTTCTGGCTCTCTGGCCCCATCTAGCCTGAGAACGCGGCTCTCTGCACGCCTCCTCTTGGATATGGCATCCACTTCATCATGCAGCTGTCCCACTACTTGGAAGCCTCACATTTTGTGCGACATCAGTAGCAACCTGGAATGTGCCTTAACGAGTCTTGAGGGCAGGGTTCCTGCCACCCCAGTACTTTTCCACTTGTTAGACTGGTTTATTCTCCTTGTGGGAAATCCAGTCATTAGAAGCACAGACCTTTGTAGCTGACAGTCAATTCCACCAAGGGGTGGGGGAGGGAAGAAATCAATGAGAAATGTGCATCATCGCTGGAAGCTGCTGGGTTGCATCCAAGAGACACAAACTAAATAGCTCTTTAGACTTCAGGTGCTGGTTTTGAAGATTTCCAGCAGCGTCTTGCGGCAGTTCACCTTGTGTTCACAAACCAGGCTCCAGAACCAGCATCCGGAGCCATTACTAAGTGGCACCACGGCCACAACAATGGCAACGCAACATCGATTTTCAGGGAAATCGATTCCCGGTTTTACAAGATCAAAAGCGGCAGATAGCAAAAGAGAAAGTAGACTTAATTATATAATGATAATCATTATGCTGTATGGATCCCCCTCAAGAGTCGCATGGCAAAGAAAAACATCATATTGATTTACTAGTAATAAACCTGGCCTGCTCTGGTTCGTACGGAGTAGCTTGTATCAGTAGATAGAACAGTATTGATTAAAAGCAGGGAGGGCCTTCTTATCTGTAAATAAGGTGTGCTACTCCATGTCTCAGTACTTAGCGACTGTCAAAACACAGACGGCACCAAAAGAGAGCAGATGTTACTGCAGTAACCTGTTAACAAGAGGGTCCACAACTTTTATAAACTCCTTTAAAATATGTCTGTGCTACCTGTCCACCCACTCAGGGTCACCCAAGTTGACATATAAAAAACATTAAACCATTTATAACAATAACAAACAGCATTTAAACTTTTGAAATAATTCAATACAAAAACTCAAATGGTACCAGAAGGTACCCAAAGGTGGCTCAGAGCGGCTTACAAACTCCTCTCTCTCCCCCTCCCCACAACAGACACCCCGTGAGGTAGGTGGGGCTGAGGGAGCTCTGACAGAAACTGCTCTTTTTCAAGGACAGCTCTTATCAGAACGATGGCTTGCCCAAGGTCATCCATCCAGGTGCAAGTGGAGGAGTGGGGAATCAAACCCGGTTCTCCCAGATTAGAGTCCGCGCAATTAACCACTACACCAAACTGGAGGAGGGGCAATATTGATTTTTGCGGGTATGGCAAACAGAATGAAAAAGTCTCTGCTTGCTGGCGGAAGAGACCTATAGAGGGAGACAGACCAACCTCCCTGGGGAGGAAATTCGAAAGTGTTGGTGCCACAACCAGTGTTCCCATTAAGTGGACCCACATGTGCTCCCAGCAAATAGATTTTCACCTCAGTGCAGGACTGAGAGAAGACGTTTTCCACTGCTGCTCTTGTGCTTGCTCTGCCTTCTTCCCCTTCTCCCTCAGCTTGCTTGGTTGTTTCCGTGGGGCCGGCTTGGCTGTTTCCATTCACAGCTGAGTGAGGGGGAGAAGAGGAGGAGGAGCTGTTACTCTCCACCCTGCCCACATCCTCTATCCCCCGGCTGCACACTGCGTGGGTTGAGAGCCAGGAGGGGTAGAGCCACCGGGCGGTGCGATTGTAAGTAGGCTCCTGTAAGAAGCCCTTGCCGGAGGAATGAGGGGGGACAACTGCCTGGAAAACTTTGCGGCCCTCCTGGCCCCAGAGGGAGCTGGACTTGTCTCACAGCATCCATATGAGTGTGTGCTCCGTTTCTTCTCTCCCCCCTTTCTTGTTGAGCCTCTGTTGCACTAGTAGCTGTGAGTTCACTTAGCCCTCTCTGCACCTCCTTTTCTGTTTCTTTGTTCATTTGTTCCCACACTGGGGCTGCCAGCAAGCTGCAAAAAACAAAAAGCATTTAAAGGGAACATCTCTATTATAGCCTATGGGAACCCATGACTATCATGGTCCCCATAGGCTATAACAGAGAATCAATCTAGAGGTATCTGGGGCTCTGGAGAGGGGCTGTCTTTTAAGGTAGAGCCACCAAATTTGCAGAATAGCTGCTGGTGCCTCTCCTCAAAATATCCCCCAAGTTTCAAAAAGATTGGACCAGGTGATCCAATTCTGTGGGCCCCAGAAGAAGGCACCTCCATTGTTTCCAGTAGAGGGGGGGGGAGAGATGTGGTCCTTTAAATGCTGCTTGCGAGCCACAGGCTCACCCAGAAGCCAGTGAACTCGCCTCGTTGGAGTTCCAAAGTGAACTTGCAAAAAGCGTTTTAAAATGGAGGTGGGGGGCAGCCATGCGACCACCTTTCCCCCTGAGGAAAGGTGCTCTTGAGAGGGAGTGTGGTCTGGAAGAGGGGCATGCAGGTGAGCTGAAGGGCATGATGGCTCAGTGGCAGGTAGGGTCACCAGCCTCCAGGTGGCACCTAGGGATCCTCCACTACTACTTGATCTCCAGATGATCAAGACCAGTTTCCCTGGAGAAAATGGCTGCTTTGAAGGGTGGGTTCAATGGCAGTATACTCTGCTGAGGTGCCTCCCTAGGCACCACCCCCCCAAAAAAAAATAATCTCCAGGTATTTCCCAGCCCAGAGCTGGCAACCTTAGAGACCACTCCCTTTGCATGTAGAAAGTCCCAGTCCAGCTCCATTTGGACCACCTAGCAGCTCAGGCCATGTGCTTATCCTCTACCCAAGGGGCGGTTCTAGCTGTTGGGCACCTGCTGCTTGAGCTTAGAGGTATACTGCCTCTGTACATGGAGGTTCTGTTTAGGCCGTACAGCTTGAACTCGGAGGTATACTGCCTCTGCATGTGGAGGTTCAATTCAGGTTGTGTAGCATGACTTGGATTCCAATGCAGTCTCAAAATGATTCCGTTAAACAGGTATCAGACATCAAATTAATCCAATAAGACCAGTTAAAACAGTTTATTAAGTGGGCAGTGCAGCAAATATCAATTTTCAGTTCCTACAGCCGGGAATGACTGGGCTGGAGCCGAGCCATAAAGTTCCCATTAATAGCAGCAGGGCTCTAGTCGGGGGGGAGCTCTCAGGTACGGAGCTCCGGAAGAGAACCTCTAGGGGGCGGGGCGGTCACGTGGTGAAGCCCCGCCCCCTTCTTTACCCCGCCCTCTGCTTCGATCCTCATTCCGTTTGGGAATGAGGATGAAGCAGGAGGGTAAGTAGCCGGGCCTTCTGACACACTTCCGGTGATGTCAGGGGGTGTGGCCTTCTGTCACTTCCGGTGATGTCAGGGGGCGTGGCATATGCAAATAAGTTATGCTAATGAGTTATGCTAATGAGCTCCGGCAGCTCTTTTTCTACAACAAGACCCCTGAATAGCAGCATACAGCAGCAGCCACAGGGAGGCCAGCCGACAGATGCCCTCCGCCTCAGCCAAAGGCCTGGTGGAACAGCTCAGTTGGGAATGGAGAAAGCCCTGGCCCTGGCTGTGGCTAGGCAAGCCTCTCTCGGGCCAGGGACAACCAGCAGATGGCTATCCACAGAGCACATGGCTCTCCAGGACACATATGGGGAGAGGTTGCCCTTTCAGTGAGCTTTGTGCATGCAGGGGTGTCAGTGAAAGGGAAAGGGAACTCCACAGACGATGTAGCTCACACGGAACTTCTTCATTGGAAAGGATCCGGCATTTCCACCCTTCCAAGACTGTCCTTCATGTTTCTTAACTGCCCAGCCGGCAAATAAAGCCACGCAAAATCAGGGTATTCAAGCGGGCGACTTAGTTTTATGGGATTAAAATGTTGGCTTTGGCTATGCTATTGACTGAGGTGAGGATTTATGTTTACCAGCCATACTGTGCGGCTTATGTGAGCTGCCCTGAGCCCGTCCACAGGGAGGGCGGGGTATAAACATAATAAATAAACAAACAAACAAATAAATAAATAATAAAACACGATGTTCTGCAGGAAACTGGTTTTTAATCGATTGATTTTAAAAAGCCATAAAGTGGAAAAAAGAAAATGTCCTCTGGATCAGCACTGCTGTTTTGTCAAGCAAAGACACGATACAGGCCACCAGTCAAGACAATAATACCCACATGATTGTACTCCATTAATATCACTGGGTTTAAATTGGTGGTATTGTACCAAAGGTAATAATAATTAGTTACCAGAAAAAAAAAATCAAAGGCTTTAGGGAAATGAACGCTTTGCCCCCTCTCTTTATGCCTGTCAACTGAAGCATATTTAATGACACCATTCTTCCCTGTTGTTCAGAACAGAGTGGCGTGTTCCTTTATGTTTCAATATCATAATAATATAGTAAATAATGAAACTCATTAATCCCAGGAGTCAATATTCAGAAGAAATTTTGTGATTTGCATTGGCAGCGAGAGAGAGAGAGAGAGAGAGAGAGAGAGAGAGAGAGAGCACAATTGGTTTCCCAGGACCAACTTAGTCAATGGCTAGAAAAAATCCTCCGTTCAATTTTTTTAAATTACAAGAGGAAAGAAAATGCAAAACTGGGAAAACAAATTCTTCCTTTACAAGCCAACTTTGAAACATGACCTCTTAGTCAAGGAAGCTTGTATATAGAGTTACCAACCTCCAGGTGGTGGCTGGCAATCTCCTGGGATTGCAACTGATCTCCAGGAGACAAGTTCCCCTGGAGAAAATGGCCACTTTTGGAAAGTGGACTCTATGACAATAAACCCTGCTGAAGTCCATCCCTTCCCCCAACCCCACCCTCCTCAGGCTCCACCCCCCAAATCCCCAGGTGTTTCCCAACCCGGAGCTGGCATCCCTACCTGTGTAGGAGGTCAGCTAACGCTGCCACCTGCTGCACCCGTGGAATGTGCTTTGAGTGGAGAGGGACTTACTTCTAGGGTAACCAAATAGGACTGAGCGACAATTGGAGTGTTCCTTGAAGTGCAACTAGCATTCCCAACACTGCCTTGGAAAATGCTGGGAGACTTTGGAGGTGGCACCGGGGAGAGTGGAGATTAGAGATGTTGACGACTCTGGATTTTGCCCTCGTTTGCCTTGCTTACTCTCTGTGGCCCTGACCATCCAGACTAGGGGAAATTCCTAGAACAGCACTATGTGGAGACCATTTCCCCCCCTCCCACTCCTCAGTTCCTTGAGGCCAGGACATTAATTCCCCCAACACACACACAACACACACACACACACACACACACACACACACGGCTAAATGGGAGGCTTAAGGTCAACATAGGGACAATAATAGCACTCTGGCCGTGCATACAAAAGGCATCTTGCTCAGATATTTTTGTCACTATTAAACCCAAGGTGGAGCAGCTCTGTTGGGAAGAGATGGGTGCTGCTCTTTTTATTAATTGAGATGAAAGGGTTAAAGCCTGGAAATTGTGGCAGGTTGTTGTATATAATAGCTAAATGTTTGTATGTTTGTATGTATTTTGAGGAGTGTTTTAATTAAAAAAAAATTAAAAGCCTTGTTCTAATTAAAATTAAAAGCCTTGTTCTAATGTCCTGGCCCCACTGCTGGACCTCCTGATGGCACTGGTATTTCTGGCCACTGTATTTCTGGCCACTGTGTGACACAGAGTGTTGGACTGGATGGGCCTTTGGCCTGATCCAACATTGGCGTCTCTTATGCTCTTATGTTCTTATGCACCTAACCAAGTGATTTAGCCTGTACACGATGTGAGTTTTGGTGCTTACACTGAAATCCTCCCTCCCCCCCCCCAAAAAAATCCAGTTTTTCCATTCATTTCAACTGAGGAAGAAGATCTTCCCACATGCATCTTTGTGCATGCTTTTGTACACACAGATCTGATTTAGGCCACTTATTTATTATTTTAGTTTTCGAAAATTGATATGCCACCTCTCCAGGAGCGTGTGGACATTTATGTTTAAAAAGGAAAGTGCAGATTGAGAGGGGGGCCAGGTTGGCTTGCAGAAGTCCAGTGGCACCTTAGAGACAAACAAGATTTTCGAGGCATGCACTTTCAAGAGTCAAGCTCATACCCTGAAAATCTTGTTGGTTTCTAAGATACTGGACTTGAATGACAGCACAATGAGGTGTAGATGCTGGCTCAGAATTTTGTACAGTGTTTTGTCTATGCCCGTATGTCAAAAATACAAAAGAGCTGCACAGACTACAGCAAGATGTACAGGCACAATGATCTGTGCACAGTGTGGGAATAACAAAAAATGGAGCTGGGGTGATTCCAAATGTGTTGGTTCCACTTGGAAAACAAGGCCTGCTAACATGAAACCCCAGAACCTGGAAAGAAACCGGGATGGAAATATTTTCAGAAGCACCCCTAATGACTGTGATATATAAACAATGATTATGTCCTGTACTAATATGCTGAAGAATGGTATGCAGTTGTGTAAATAGTGACGACAGTGGAAATTATTTTTATTAATAAAGGGAATGTGTGTGTTTTTGACCTCTCTGAGAACATCCAAACTCTCTCGATTAATTAAAAATCCATAATTTCTTTGACGTGCTTTCTTACAAACCATAACTGGCATGGATGTTAGCAAAACTGAATCTAGTACAAAAGAGTACAAGAGCTAGGGTTGCCAGCCTCCAGGTGGAGCCTGGATCTCTCGTGCTATTACAACTGATCCCCAGATGACAGCAACCAGCTCCTGTGGAGAAAATGGCTGCTTCGGAGGGTGGACTCTATGGCATCCCATCCCTGCTGACCTCTTTCCCCTCCCCAAACCCCACCCTCCCCAGGTTCCACCCCCAAAATCTCCAGCTAATCCCCCACCTGAGTTGGCAACGCTAAAGACTCCCTTGTGACAGACCTCCTTTTCCTCTCTTTTCCTCTCTTTTCCTCACGTTACCATATTGTCCTTCTAGCTGATCCCCGTCTCTCTCAGTCGTCGTGGATGAGATGATGCTTGGGTGTCGCAGGGAGTCTGTGTTAGGTGCCAAGTTCCTGGGGCTGTCATTGGCTTAGCTGCTCTGATGTCATAAGGGGGGGGCTGCCAACCTTGAGGAAGAAAACAGTTTCTAGGAGGACTTTGGAGGACTCAGAATTTGAATTATGATAACCATGAACATCTATGCTAAATTGCATTATCTCATCTAAACCCAAGCTGCCAAGAAATTTCAAGGGACATCCTTTTGATAAATATTAGTTTAGGTATTTTGGGGACTTAATCCAGAGAGGACAGGTGATACTTGTTTATGTATGCGATAGCCTATTTTCACATATCTATCTGTCTAGCTGTCTGTTATATCTACACACTGAGCACATGAAAAACTAAAGATGCATACTTCAGATGCACACTTCTTCATGCACATGAAAACTTATACCCAGAGTTACACTTTTTTTGGTCTTAAGGGTCCCACTGGACTCAAACTTTGTTCTGTTGCTTCAGTCCAACATGGCTGCCCACCTGAAGCTGAGAGCTGGCCTTCTAAGGAAGCTACGCCTCACACTCTGGGCTTTTCCCCTGCCCTTCTGCTGAATCATGGCTCGTGCGCTGCCATGGCTACAGTGATGTTTTCATTTGGGGCTCTTTACAAAGGAGAAAAAGGATGGTTGACAATAATCCTGTATGGTTAGAAATGACTAAGCCATTTTTTATTTCTAGTGCAGTAAATAGTATATACAACCTCAATAAGGCCAGCAACAAAACTCCTTTCACCTTTTCAGCAAAGCTCAATGACTGTATATGGTGAAGAGCAGTCTGAAGACTCAAAGCCAATTTCAGTCACAGTGATATCAAATGAAAGTGGAAATGCCTTCTTTCCCACCAGTCAGGTTCAAACAAGTGTCACTCAGATCAAAACCTTCCTTGGGTGCCATTTCTTGCTCTATAATATCAAATAAGACAGGGCAGATTCCATCCTCCCGGGGACTGGTTGCTCCTCACATTCCATGATGTCTGCTCTCTGGCTTATTTGGGGAGGCTTTTAAAATCAATTTCGGAAATGGTTTATAAAACAGTTCAGCCTCCTTCTCAGTTGGTATCTTTTTTTCCACAGGGAGGGAAGGCAGCATGGTACAGCCCGATCTCCTCAGATCTTGGAAGCTAAGCAGGGTTAGCCCTGGTCAGTACTTGGGTGGGAAAACTTCAGGGAAGACTCTGCAGAGGAAGGCAGACCCAGCTGAGCTCTGAGAAGGAGCAAGAGATAGAACTGCTAGAGGGGTGAGTGTTTTTCCTTGCTTTCAGCTGAGGTGATTTAGCTGAGAGGGCACTGTGGGGGACTGTGTTTGGGAGTGTGTGGGTGAGTTTTAGGGTTGCCATGTCCAAATTTGGAAATATCTGAGGACTTTGGGGGTGGAGCCAGGAGTCTTTGGGGGTGGAGCCAGGAGACATTTGTGATGTCACTTCCTGTGATGGCACTTCCTGTGATGGCACTTCCAGGTCAAATGGCAAGTGATGTCACTTCCCCTTCCGATAATATCACTTCCAGTACACTGCACCAAAACCCCACCTCTTCCTGTGATGTCACTTTCCAGGCTCTCCCCCAAAACCGTCTCTCCCTCTGAAGTAACCTTCTTTCAAAAATTAAAATCTAAATTCAATGTCATATATCAATTCCCACGCCCACTTTTATCCTATTTTACAGTACCTCTAGGCTTTTAGGCTTCCTTCCAGCACCAAGAATACAGAGCATCACTTGCCCCAAACTGAGTTAAGAACATAAGAGAAGCCAGTGTTGGATCAGGCCAATGGCCCATCCAGTCCAACACTCTGTCACACAGTGGCCAAAAATACCAGGTGCCATCAGGAGGCCCAGCAGTGGGGCCAGGACACTAGAAGCCCTCCCACTGCTGCCCCCCCAGCCCCAAGACTACAGTGCATCACTTGCCCCAGACTGAGGGTTCCTATTTATACCTTGTGGTTAATAGCCACTAATGGACCTCTGCTCCAAAAGAATATGGACTGAGAAAGACAGAGAGACAGAAAGAAAACAAGAAAGACAGAAATACAAAAGGGGGGGAGAAAGAGACAGAGCAAGAGAGACACAGAGAAAAAGAGAGATAAAGAAAGAGAAAAAAAGACAAAGTAAGAAAAAGACAGAGAGAAAGAAAGAGAAAGGAAGGAAGTGAGAGGTAGAAAACAGATGGGGAGAGAGGAGTAAAAGAAAGAAAAATGAAAGGAAGGAAAGAAGACAGAGAGGCAGCCAGAAGCATCCCTTCCTTCCCTCTCACTTTTTATTTTGGGGGAGCGAAAGGGCGAGGAGCAGCTGGAAAAGTTTAGAAAGGGAAGCAGCATGTTTTTACAATGCCTTTCTTTCCTTCCCTGATCTCAGGGAAGGAAAGAAAGGGATTTAAACATGCTCCCCACCGCCATTTCCCTGGGCACCTCGTCTGCAATAGCAGCGAGGCTCAGGGAAGCAATGAGGCACACAAGAACAGCTGGCTGTGCAGCGCAACTGAGTAGAGGCAAGGCAAGGGCCGGGCCCACCACCCAACCCCAGCAGCCGAAAACCTTATGGTCTCGGATACTTATCGTCATACTAGGCTGGGGGGGCTTCAGGAAACACTGCAGTGAGGCCAGGCGGTGAGGCTCAGAGAGAGACCTCCAGCCATGCCATGAGGACAAAAACTAAAGCACCAGATGTCCACGCCCACCACGAGACCTCACACTGGCGCACACTAGAAACTTGGAGGACTTAAATCCTAGAGCATCACTTTCCGGCCGCCATTCCCCCCCCCCCGGGCCCAATTTTTAAAAAGCGGGGAAGGGGTATTAAAAGCGGGGGTTTCCCCACCGTCAGCGGGGGCTTGGCAAGCCTAGTGAGTTTTGAGTTCTTGCAGAGTCCTGGCTGTTTGAGATAGGGTGAGAAAGGGGCATTGTTTGACTGTAATTGAGTGCCTGGGTGAATTTGAATAGCTGCTGGCCATGCCCCCTGCTTGGGGAAGGCTTCTATTTAAGGCAGTACCTTGCCAGAGGCTCTTGGCCTAGGGACTCTTAGACTATGGACTCTGTAAGAAGCCCAAGAATAGGTAGAAAGGAATAGGAATAGGTCTGAAAATGTGAACTTGTGGATCTCCTGACAAAAATATGTAATCTTTCCTTAAAATCTTCCTCCATTCTTGAGGACTAGAAGGTAGTTAATGTTACTCCCAGGTAGCTAATGTTCCAAAGGAGAAATTACAGGCCAGTCAGTCTGATGTCGATACCGAGTAAGTTGGTGGAAAGTGTTATTAAGGAAAGAAATAGTAGGCACACTGATGAACAAAACCTATTGAGGAAGACTCAGCATGGGTTCTGTAAGGGAAGATCTTGTCTCACTAACTAGTTAGTGTTCTCTGTGGGAGTGAACAAACATGTGAACAAGGGGGGGCTGAATGGATGTTGTTTACCTTGACTTCCAGAAAGCTTTTGATAAAGTTCCTCATCAAAGGCTCCTATGTAAGCTCAATAGTCATGGGATAAAAGGACAAGTCCTTTTGTGGATCAAAAACCAGCTAATTAATAGGAAACAGAGAGTGAGTATAAATGGGCAATTTTCTCAGTGGAAGGTGGTAAGCAGTGCGATACCGCAGGGATCAGTACTCGGTCCGATGCTTTTTAACTTGTTCATTAATGATTTGGAGTTGGGATTAAGCAGTGAAGTGGCTAAATCTGCGGATGATACGATGTTGTTCAGGGTGGTGAAAACCAGGGAGGATTGTGAGGCACTCCAAAGGGATCTGTCAAGGATGGGCGAGTGGGCGTCAAGGTGGCAAATGGGGTTCAGTGTGGCCAAGTGCAAAGTGATGCACATTGGAGCCAAAAATCCTAACTATAAGTACACGTTGATGGGGTCCGAACTGGCAGAGACTGACCAAGAGAGATCTTGGAGTCGTAGTGGATAACTCACTGAAAATGTCGAGACAGTGTGTGACTGCAATAAAAAAAGGTCAATGCTATGCTGGGGATTATTAGGAAGGGCATTGAAAACAAATCAGCCATTGCAGATCCCCGAGGTGTATCAGTAGATATGCACGTTGATTACATTACAGCATTGTTTGTTTGTTTGTTTCATTAGACTTCTATCCCGCCCTCCCCATATTGTAGGCTCAGGGTGGGTTGCCAAATCTGTCTTCACCGGGAGCGGGGGGCTCCCGGCCGGCGTCGGGGGTGTGCGCGCACGCGAAGTGCGAACGCGCGCAGCGTGCACGTCACCCAGAAGTGACATAGGCACGCAGGGCACGCTGGGGGCGGGGCCATGGCCATACAAGGGAAAACCATAGAGTTTTTCCTTGTATGGCCGT
>NW_015170306.1:358519-378878 GCF_001447785.1 Gekko japonicus | reverse complement strand
CCCGCCCACATTTGGCAGCCCTAGTGGGTACCAATATCTGCAAACTAATGCAGATTTACAAATTAAAACATATTACATTAATGAATTAAAATCCATAAAATCATCAGCCTTAATCATCAACATTTAAAACAACAACACTCCTTAATGGCAGATAGTGTGGTCCCAGTTTGGCTTCCAGGATCAACAGTCACCGGGGGGAGGCCTATTCAGAATGGATGCCCGCTGCCTCAGCTAAGGGCCTGGTGGAAGAACTCCATCTTGCAGGCCCTGTGGAACTGTCATAGGTCCTGCAGGGTCTTGATCTCCTCTGGGAGCTCATTCTGCCGAGCAGGGCGCAGGGCCAAGAAAGCCCTGGCCCTAGTTGAGATAAGTTGGACATCCCTTGGGCCAGGGACTACCAGGAGCTGTTGATTGACAGAACACAATGTTCTATGGGGCTCATACGGGGAGAGGCGGTCTCGAAGAAATCTTGAGGTGACATGGAATCGCATCAGGTTTTCTTTTGGAACTGTGATTTCGTCACCATCATTCCCTGTTTCTCCACTAATTAATTCAGCACTGGTGGAGGAATCCCTTGAATTGATTTTTTTCTGTTTCTCACAGGGGCTATTCCCACGGGTCACTGTGGCAGGCTGCCAGGAGCGGATTAAGGCTCACCGGTGCCCTAAGCACTGACCAATCTTGGTGCCCCCCTCCTTTCCACACTGACCCAGTCCATTTTAGTTGTTGATCTGTCTGACCAGATATACAATGCAGGTTGCAGCAATACAAAAATTTATTCATATGATAACACAATAACACAAAATGTATTCATATGATAACACAAACTAAGCCAAGCTTCGGCTACATAAAGTTCTACAAAAATGCAATACAACATCTATTTTAATATTTCACAAGTTATCATTTTTTTTTACAAATCTTCATTGGTTTTTTCTTTTCTTTTCATCCTTTTCCCAACTTTGTGGTGCCCCCTTTGGCCCTGGTGCCCTAAGCACGTGCTTAGTCTTCTTAATGGTTAATCTGCCCCTGCAGTCTGCCCAGAAACAAACTTCCTGGCAGGCCAGGACAGGCCCTTGGGGCCCAGCAGCAACATTCACCTGGGGAGAGCAGGGTAGGACCAAGGTAGGGTTGCCAGTTCTGTGTTGGGAAATGTCCAGAGATTTTGGGGATGGGGTCTGAGGAGGGTGAGGTTTGGGGAGGGGAGGGACTTTAGTGTAGGGTTGCCAAATCGACTTACCTCTGCGGCGGGGGACTTTGTGCTGGCTCCCGGCAGCATGTACGTCACAGGGAAGTGATGTCATGACGCCGGGAGCGCTGGGGGCGGGGCACAGCAATTTTAGGGGAAAACATAGCGATTTCCCCTCAAATGGCTGTGCCTCGCCCCCAGTGTGCCCAGCGTTATGCACACGGGGGTGGGGATTCCCCCGGGGGCCGATTCCGCGGGGGCGGAAATCGGACCTCCAAAGCGGGGGGATTTGGCAGCCCCCCAGGGGGATTTGGCAGCCCTACTTTAGTGGGGTATAATGCCATACAGTCCACCTTCGAAGTGGCCATTTTCCCCAGGTGAAATGATCTCTGTCATCTGGAGATCAGTTGTAATAGCAGATCTCCAGCCACCACCTGAAGGTTGGAAACCCTAAGCGGCAGAAAGGTGCAGTAGCCTAAGCATTACAGGGCAGCCTTTGCAATCTGCTCCAGGGAAGCTCAAATAGTGTGGAGGCAGTGAGCAAGCCTGGGTGGGTCTTTTGGGCCTAGGTGTTTTGAGGAAAGGCAGGGAGCAGAGGAGAGCTTAACTCAAGGGCCTGATGTGAAGCTGGGGCTCAAAAAAAGGGAGGAAGGGGAAGTGGGAGGAGGTGGGAAGAAGGAGGAGGTGGCAGAGGTGGGAGACAGGCTGCAGCTCTTCCCCTGCAGGATGCAGTGTAACTGTGAGGTAGGTGGTGAACCATATAGGCTTGCCAAGTCCCCCCGGGGGGCAGGGAAACTTCCGCCCCAGGGGCCCATTCCCCGCTGCCGGCGGATTGGGCCCCGGGGGGAATCCCACCCCCAAAGTACGTGACATGCACGTCACCCGGAAGTGACGCAACCACGCCGGGCACGCTGGGGGTGGGGCCACGGTCATCTGAAGGAAAACTCTATGGTTTTCCCTCGGATGGCCGTGGCCCCGCCCCCAGCATGCCCAGCGTGATCACGTCACTTCCGGGTGACGTGGTTGCAGCGCGCGTGTGCTTTGCAAGCGCGCGCTTCAGGAAAGAGCCGGGAGTCCCCCGCTCCAGCGAAAGTAATACTTGGCAACCCTCGAACCATACCTTTGTTGGAAGTTAACCCCGATAACCTTCAGGGGTCTGGATTGATAAATAAAGGCAACAGTGACTGGGCGTGTGATCACAAGACCCCAGGGACTCCAGGTATAATGTTCCCCTGCCCCCAGAAGGTCCTACCGGCACCACTGGGGAAAGAGAATCAAAGAGTTGGAAAGGGGTCACACAGGCCATCTAGTCCAACCTCCGGGTCAATGCAGGATCAGCCTAGAGGATCTTTTTTTTTTTTAGTTTTTAAAGGCTTTATTATAAACAATCTTGCTCTTTTCACAAGAGACTGCCACACACTGCAATACAATACACACACTACTCGCTGGTTGTGTGTCATTTGTTACAGACTGCATGCCTTCTTGCTACTGTGGTGAAATCAAAAATTAAGAGAAGTTTTACATCTGTTAGAATTTTGTCTGCTGCAAAGGAAGCATCTTTACAAGTAAAACAGCAAACAGAAACACACACACACACACATACAAGCAGCCAACGGAACTCCTGAAATGTGAAAAGCTTAATCTGGGCATAAATATAATAAAAAGTATTTCTTTTCATGTGCATATAAAACTCATGTTGGTTTCTACAGAGATCAAATTGACTGAGACAGAAGCTAAGCTAAAAAAAATAATCCATGACTGCTGAATGAAATGGGCCCAATGGCACAAGCTTGTTGGAGGACTACAGCCTAGAGCATCCCTGGTGTAATGTATCCAGTTCCGACCGTGTGAGGTCTTGAGGCAGCAAGAGGAAGGTTGTGGGCTTAACATGCATGGGAAACTATAGATATATACAAATGCTAGAAGTGTCCAAGGTAAAATCAGGGAGTTGGAATACTTGGTGTTGGTGGGGAAAGACATTGTGGGTATTTCAGAAATTTGGTGGGATGAGGAAAATCAGTGGTGATTTCTGGTTATGAATTATATCGGAAGGATGAGGGGAAGAGTTGGAGGTGTAGTGACTCTGTATGTCAGAAAGGGTACACAGTCCAGTAAGATTGAAAGGGTAAGAGAATTGGATTCACTTCTGGAAATGCTTCAAGACTGCCAGTGAGGGGGAGCTCACCAACTCCCTAGGCAGCTGATTCTATTGCTGCACAACTCCCACCGTAAAAAGTACTTCCTAAGATCCAGCCAGTACCTTCCCGCCCTTAATTTAAACCCTTATGACCCCCCTCAACCTCCTCTTCTCCAGACTGAACACTCCCAAGGCCCTCAGCCTTTCCCCATAGGGCTTCTTGGTCTCCAGGATTAAGTCTTCTCCCATTCTGTACACTGGTAACCCCAGTGTCAATGAGAAGCATGCCTAGTTGTTCTGTTTCTTGGGTCTTGCTGGTGACACCTTGGAAGGGTGGGAGAAGATTATGTGAACTGAAACTGACAGAGGGGCAGAAAATCTCTCTAAATAGCTCTCTCTCTCTCTCCACCTCCCCTTGTGCGTTTGTGTGTTGTGGGAGGGGGAGAGAGAGAGATTCCCCTCTTTTCTTTCACATGCAGTGAATGATGAAGCATGAGTGTGCCTCCCTGGAGAGCCATGAGGAACCAAAGCGGATGGAGATGCAGCCTGGCCGTCCAGATGGCCCTTGGACCAGGCAGCTTGACTAAAGTGCCTTTGTACTACCAATTAGCCATCAGATGAGGATGCTGATGGCCCCGCTGTGTTGGAAGTCGTCTGTTCTCAAATGGGTTTATGAGTTGTTTATGCACAAACAATGCTTGGATGTTCAGCTGGTCTCAGAACAACACTAAGCAAAGCACAAACTAAGCTGGCCAAAGCCTTGGACCAGGGCGCCACACTGCAGTCATTCCTCTCCTAGTGCCGAGCCAGCCGTTGTTGGGTGAGTGAATAATTCCTCCAGAGGAGCTGGGTCATTCCCTGCTATTTATGAACAAGCGCAACTGAGAAGTTCCGTTCATATGAACTCTGCCCCTGGTTAGAACAGATTATTTTACGTTATTTCCTTTATTTCCTTTATTCACACTCTGCCTTTCCCCCCAGCTGGGACTTGATGTGGCTCGCGGTATTCTCCTCTTCTCCATTTTATCCTCACCACAAACCTGTGTGGTAGGCTTGGCTGAGAGAGTGTGACTGGCCCAAGGTCACCCGGCAAACTTCCAAGGCAGAGTGAGGATTCAGACCTGGGTCTCCCAGAGCCTAGTCCAACACTCTAACCTCTACACCAAACCAGCACTGTTTCTAAAAAGGCAAAGAAGAACGGGCTCTGGTGAACTTATTCAGGAGGGGCCATGGATCAGCAGCATTGCATGCAGAAGGTCCCAGTTTCAGTCACCGACATCTCCAGTTAAAAAGGATGAGGAGGTAGGCGATGTGAAAGACCTCCACCTGAGACCTCTGAAGAGCCACTGCCTTTCTGAGTAGACAGTGCTGGTTTTGATGGATCAATGGGCTGATTCAGTATAAGGCTGCTCCATGTGTATGTGACCTGGCAAGTGATGACCTTCATTTCAAGTTGCCCCTTTGTTAACATTCTAGCAAAGTCCCTATCTTACCTTTAATAACCCATGACTTCAAGTTGCCCCTTTGTTAACAGTCCCTATCTTACCTTTAATAACCCATGGCATGTAATAATCCAACAGGTAGTTTCCCCAGCAGGATGATTCAGTAACAGGGAAATACTTCACCTGCTGAATTTCCATCTTTGTTACAGCCATTTACCCTACCTCCAGGTAACAGGCTCCACAATGATAAAAACCATTCTCTGCTGCTCTCTTAGTTTCAGGTCCATGAATCCTGAGCTAGGGAAGTGTGAATATACAGATTCACCAGACAGTCATATTTGATGACATGGCATCCTGTAACTTGGGCGGGGGGGACCTTCCCTACATATAGGTCAAATGCCTCAAAAACAAAACCGTGGAAATTGTGAACAATGTTTACAGTGCATTCCCTTAGTCTGTCGTTGGTGGAACAGTAAGATCAAAGATAGAAATGTGCAAATATTTCCTGGAAGTAACTTTAATACAGTTGCATCCCAGAGCTTTGCAATGAACTGTGGGTCTATCTTCCTTCTCAATGAAGGTCTCTTCCAAGATTCATTGCACAGGTCTTGGAAGAAACAAAACAGACATGATCCTTGATTTACACTTAACCCCCCCAAAAAATGAGCCAAAAATGTTACCATGAAATAAATAAGGAATATCAAATAATACTAGCAATTTATATACCCAGCGTGCAAAAAGCAAGATACGTCAGTTGAGCTGAGCTGTGCGGATAATTATTGGAAATATAATGGGGGGTGTATATTTAAAAGTATTTGGAATATTCTTTGGTCAAATGTTTCAAGGGGAACATTAAGGTAGATACTGACATGTGCCTTCCTCTTCAGTTTACAAACACATATATATGGCATTAAAATAAAAAGTAACATACTAATTTACACAGATTTGTGTAATATTACGTGAGACTTCTACTTTGTGAGATCTTTGGTGTTGTTCTCTTAGACTGATGGTTGCACAGGTGGAATATATGGTCAGTTTTAGTAGTAGCTCCATGATCATCCAAATGTGCTAGAAATTGGAGTTTGAAAACAAAGACCCAAATACAGAAACTCTGGGCTCATCAGAATCTCTCAGCCTAAGTTACATAGGAACATCAGAAAAGCCCTGCTGGATCAGACCAATAGTCCATGTAGTCCAGCATCCTGTCTCTCACAGTGGCCAACCAGTTCCTCTGGGCAGCCAGCAACAGGGCAGAGAGGCTGAGGCCTTCTCCTGATGTTGCCTCCTGGCTCTGAGTTTCAGTGGTTTAGTGCCTCTGAACATGGCTAGTAGCTGTTGATTGACATCCTCCATTAATCTATCTAATCCCTTTTTAAAGCTGTTTATTCCTCTAGTCATCATAAAGTTGCTGTTGTGAGGATTACCTTTGGGTTATGATTTGAAACTAAAGTGTTTCTCTACAGAAGAAGGAGTCATTTTTATTAGAGCTGTCAAGCCCCCCTGGTGGAGGCAAGGGGGCAGGGTATCACCTCAGGTCCCATTTCCAAACACAGTGGTCGGAAAAAAGTGAACAAAAAACGCTGTTGGCCTGAATCACCTCGGGTCCCATTTCCAACCACTGCTCTGAGCAGTGGTCAGGAAAAAGTGAACAAAAAACGCTGTTGGCCTGAGGGAGTGATGTGACTTCTAGGGAAAACCCAAAGTTACATCAGTCCTCTCTGGGAATTGCTGGAAACTCTATGGTTTTACCACAGAATCTCCAGTTATTCCTAAAGAGGACTGGTGTCAATTGCAGGTTTTCCCCTGGAAGTAACATAATGATGCCACCGATGGCAAACCCTACTACACTGTGCTTGCTTGGGTTGCCATAACTCTTGGGGGGAGTGCATTCCTGAGGGTGAGGTGAGTGTGTGCGGGAGTGAATGAGACCTTTGCTTTTAGAAAATGTAACTTTTCCACAAGTCATCCCCCTTCCCCTTCGCTTTCCCAGGGTAAGGTGGCCTTGAACACATTCTTGTGCCATCTCGAACTCAAGATTACCAGGACATCTATCTCTCTTGGTTGGCATGGCAATTAGGCATATGAATGTGATGTATGCCTGGGGGATGGGTGGGATCTGCTTGAATGTCCTAGAATAAGATTGTACCCACCAAAAGTCTTTAGTTCTAACACAAGTGACTTTCTGGATCTTGCATATAACTCAATAAACTTTCACTGCCTAAAGAGAGTTGTTGAGTGTAACTGGACTGGGGGTCTGACACATGCCATGCCTGGCAACGTTATTGTTGTTCATGATGATGATTTGAGGAAATAATGCCAAAGTTAAATACTTTCCATTCACTTTGATGCGAGGGTTTTAATGATATGATTTGCTCTGTCCTTGCAATCCATGGGACTGCAATAGATTTAAATTTGGCTGGGCTGCATTTTTCATAAATTGTGCATCACTCTTCTTTTGTGCCCAAACACTTCCAATATGTCAGCTCAATTTATTTATTTATTTATTTGCATTATTATTCTTATATTGTAGCTGAAACTGACAGGCAGCGGCTCACCAAAGGTCTCCCAGTGAGCACAGGTTGTGGTTGGCTTTGAAAGCTCTGAAAATTGTCTGTGCTTACATAGATGAGGAAAGGATCTGAGATGAGTAGCCTAAATCGAAAAATATTGAGATGTGTTAGTAAGAAGCCCAAGTGGCGGAGCCAGTGCATGTGTGTCTATCCAAGCGGGTGAAGGAAATCAGAGGTCCAAACTGCAAAACACAATTGCCTTAATCCAGCAAGAGAAGACCTAGGCATGCAGGGGATGAGAATACACACCATGGCACCTGTTCAGTGTCATGTTTGAAGGAAGGCCTTCTATATTTTAGAGTGCGGGAGGACAGACACATTTGTCTCACAGCACAACATTTTAGCTCATCCCAGGAGGGGAACAAGAGATGGATATTCAAGGATATTCAGACTCAGCACGGTTTCTGTAAGGGAAAGGGTTAACACAGGAAAAAGTAAAGACTGCTTTTGGAGAACCATGTCTCCATGGCTTAATCAACACAGTGTCTGGGCAGGGAACAGTTTTCTTGCCCCATGCAACAATGTCAAGCATACAGCATGACATAAAAGGGAACACTGAGAACTGAGAAAAAGCAAATGCTAAGGTTGCCATGTCTGCTGGTCATCATGGTGGGAGAAAGTGTGTGTGTGGTGGATTGCATCAGAGTCCGGAAGTGATGTCACTTATGGGTGGCACTCTAGGAATCCCCCAAATCTCTGTGGTAAAAACTATAGAGATTTGAGGGGGATTCTTAGGGTGTTGTTTGTCACTTCTGGGTTTGGATGCAGTTCCCCTCCCCACTTTCTCCTATTCAGTGCCTTTTAGCCATGCGAAAAAGCAGGCTGTGCCCAGAAGCCAAGTGTGGAAACACTCAATAAGACATGTACACAGGAAGCATGAAGGACAGAGTCTTCCAAGAAAACCACCTTCCTGTTCTGAAGGGCTGAATGTCCTCTGCATTGGCAGACAAGCTTACATTTCACTCCACCACCATTAATGGCTAAACTCTGATGGCGAGGACCAGAGTTTCTATATATTTCTTTCTAAAGAACGCACAGACGCACCTCCCTTAAATTCCTTTGTTAGTTGTTTTTTTTTAATTACACTGCATATATTATTGATATGAAGGATTTAAAAATGCATTAAGATTGAAACGCCTGCTTTAATAGCTGTTGCTTCTTGAGTGGTGCCCTGCATTAGTGCAATCGATTTCCACATCATTTTCATGCACCTGCAGTAGGGCTCCCATACTTGATATGCAGAGATTCGTGGGGAGGACAGAACATTGCCTCCAAGCATGAGACAGCAGATAGATTTATGGGGATGCCAAGGCTCAGTTGTTGTTTTTTAAAAAAGGAGCTCCTCGGTTTCTATACAGAGTGCAAATTAACATGGCCTGAACTCAGTCAAGTTTCAAAATAAATTGTGTGTATATAGGGGGAAGGACTCAGGATAATTAGCACATTCATGTTGTATGGAGTCCTTTCCTTGGCATGTTCTTCTCTTTTACAAAATTGAGCTTTGGCAGTCTCTGACAATGTAAAGGTAAAGTAACACAAGGGGTACAGCAATGGATAATCACAAAGACAAACAAAATTGCTGCAGATGTGCATACAATTAGAAAATAGTTGGCAATAATATAGAACAACAATAGAATTCTAAGATGTTTTAATTCTTGTTTTCAGCAAAGAGCGCTGAATGGCGCTCTTTGCTGAAAACAAGAATTAAAACATCTTAGAATTCTATTGTTGTTCTATATTATTGCCAACTATTTTCTAATTGTATGCACATCTGCAGCAATTTTGTCTCTGACAATGTAAAGAACATGGTAACCTTCAAGTTATAAGAATAGAAGAGCCCTGCTGGATCAGACCAAAGGCCTATCCACTCCAGCGTTTGGTTCCCACAGCAGTTGACCAGCAGCCTCTATATGAAGCCCACAAGCAGGTTGACTGCAACAGCATCCTCCGGGGCCCCCAGCAATGGATACAAAGAGGCATACAGCCTCTGATACTAGCAGGAGCAGATATCTATCATTGCCGGTAGCCATGGAAAGCCCCTTCCTCTATGAATTTGTCCACTCCCCTCTTAAAGCCTTCCAAAGGTATCTTCAGATACATTCCATGAAGGGCTGGCCCTGCACATCTGGAGTCCTTTCGAGCTGAACAGCCAACAAGCTAGCCAGCCATGAGGGCCTGCCAGGAGAAGAACCCCCCACTGTCACTTCCAGAGTCCCAGCCAAGTAAGCAAAATGCAAGGTTTATTGAACTCCGGATGAGCCAGTTCTCATGGCTGGTGGGCTGCATGAGTTTGATGTGGCTCAAATTGCACCCCCTTATTTAACACATGAACACTAGAAGAAGCTGCCTTATAATGAATCAGATCCTTGGTCCATCAAGGCTAGGATTGTCTGCTCAGACTGGCAGAGGCTCTCCAGGGTCTCAGGCAGAGAGAGGTGTTTCCCATCAACTTCTACCTGATCTTTTTGACTGGAGATGCTGTGGATTGAACCTGAGATGTTCTGCATGCCAAGCAGATGCTCTAGCACTGAGCCACAGCCACTCTTCATGTTTTTCAGGCTCATGTCTTCCATCTCTCTTCCAAACCCTTTTGCAGAGAACTTCACAATGCAGCCAGTGTGGCGCACTGGTGAGAGAGTCAGACTAGGATCTAGAAGGCCCAGATTCAAATCTGTTATGGGTCAGCCAAGACTCAGCAACAGCAAGGACTCCTCAGGAGAAGAAGAGCCTCAGGAAATCAGCTCTGAACCAGCAGAAACTGGCAAACAAGAAGATGAGCTGCAGGCTTGTCAGAGTTCACAGCCACAGCTGATGCAGAACCACCAGCACCTTCCAGCCCTGTTCTGACAGAGGAAACCCAGGTGGTCTTTATCAGCTCTTGAGTTTAACCAATACCCTTTGAGCGCTGGAGACAAAGGCTTAGAATAGAGCTTCGGGAAAGAAGGCAAAATGCACATCTCCTGGCCCGATGCCAGCTGCTTGCTGAGGATGAGTAGCTTCAGGGTTACTCCCAATCAGCTGGCCGCAAGTAAGACTTTCTAGCAGAGACCTATAAAAGCTAGTCAAGAGAGTGCTTGATGAGGAAGCAACAAGTCTTCAACCTCTTGATTCAGCAACCAGTTCTGAACTTTGCTCCTGCAACCCTTGAACCTGCTCTAGTTTCTGACTCTGGGATCTTCCTCCCTGCACTCATGAATGACCTCAGGCTGTTGGACCTTGCTTCCTATATAACTCTCTGAACTGGACTCTGCTATCTCGGTAACAGACATTTGGATTGAACTTTCACTCTGACCCTGGAATTTGGCTTGGAATTTGGCTTGGACTGACCCTAGATTCTGACAAAATCTCACCTCTACCATGGAAGCTTTCTGCGTGACCCTTAAAGGGTCCACTACTTGAGGTGAATACACAGCCAAGGTCCTGGCCACAACTGAGTAGAGAACTTACAGGATGAGACACAGCTGGGACCTTCAGCATGCCAGTGAGCCATGGTCCTTCCCAAATTCCATGGGATCCTTTGGTGGGTGCCTGTCCCTTTCAAAATGCTGACCTGCTTAATCTGGATGCTCTCCATGCTGCTCTGTGAGTGTCTTCTCTGCCTTTCTGTCCTGTCTGCTTTAATACTAGCTTCAGCCAGAGATGCAGACAGTGGACCATTAAGGCAGGGAATTCAGTGGCTGGACCACTATCATGCACATCCTGTCTTCTGATGTCCCTCTCTACCAAACACTTCCCCAGACTACAGTTAATTTACCACAGCAGCTTTGGCAATGACATGGCAGATGTGTCATCCTCTCAAGTGGTAAGAAGAACTCTGCCATGTTTCCATGTCTGAACAAAAATCTGACACCACAGAGTAGAGAAATAGTTATATGATCATTTTCTCCTTCTAAAAGTCCATTCTGTGGTTATTTTGGAGATTTTTACTGCTTTTGCCAGCACCACTTGAGCAAGATGAAGAAGAGGAGGGTTTTATACTCTACTTTTCTTTACCTGAAGGAGTCCCAAACTGGTTTACAATTGCTTTCGCTTCTTCTCCTTATAACAGGCACCTTGTGAGGCAGGTGGGGCTGAGAGGGCTCGGCAAGAACTGTGGCTGGCCCATGGTCACCCAGTAGGCTTCATGGGGAGGAGGGGTGGGGAATCAAACTCGGTTCTCCAGATTAGAGTCCGCCACTCTTAACCGCCACACCACGCCAGCCTCAGAATACCAGAAGCTCCAGGACATGTTGCAGAACACAGATCCTTCCCTTGCAAACGTGGCCCAATGTCTAGGAAGAACATCACGGACTCCTCTGACACACGTGTTGCTCAGGCAGGGTGGGAGGCAGCTGGGGCCAGCACTTCCCACTCTTTAGTGTCAGAAGGGGACTTCAGGAAACAGCCGTCTGGATTCTTCTGAAGTCCCAATGGATCCCCCAAAAATGCATTTAAGAGATGGTCCTAATCCAAAATTGGGGGGGGGGTGTCAGGCTGAGTCAAAGAACCTTTCATGTCATATCTTTCATAGAAATGTTGTCAGACTTTTTTCAAAAAACAAAAAAAAAATACCCTGTCCATTGGGTGAGGGTGATGTGAAGAGTCTGGGGGGAAAGCAAAGTGGCCTCTGGTTGGCTGGGGTCACCTATGGAACCAGTAGGGGATGCATTGAATCAATCTGTGAAGAAATGTATTTTGGGATGGGGGAGGTTTGAACTGAGCAAAACTTCACCACGAGTTTTTAAAAGTTTTTTTCTCTCTGGGCAGGGAACAGGCAGGAGGGGAGAAGTCAATTTGATTGCTTCCCAGCCTCACCTTACAGACACTGTGGACCACCAAAAAGACAGATCAGTGGGTTCTAGACCAAGTCAAGCCTGAACTCTCTCTAGAAGCTAAAATGACTAAATTGAGGCTATCATGCTTTGGGAACATTGTGAGAAGACCAGAGTCACTGGAATAGGCAATAATGCTAGGAAAAGTTAAAGGCAGCAGAAAAAGAGGAAGACCCAACAGGAGATGGATTGACTCCAGGGGTCATTTTGTAGAAAAAGAGTTATGCTCATTAGCATAACATTAGCATAACTCATTTGCATATGCCACATCCCCTGACATCACCGGAAGTGTGTCAGAAGGAAACACCCACCACTCAGGCTCCACTGGACTGTTTTGGATTGCTAGCTATTGGGGGGGGGGGAGGAACTGCAGATCTGTCCTCGCAGAGGAGGGAGAGCTTGTACCTGAATAAAACTTGGTCTTAAAGGTGCCACTGGACTGTTTTGGGCCGGGGGGAGCTCTGCAACTTACCTGGCTGCTTCATGCTCTGACTGAGGGCTGCTGGGAGCAGGGGGTGGGGATTGCTGCATGTGCCTGCCCCCTGGGCTCTTTACTGCCGGAGCTCCGCTCCTGTGCGCTCCTGCAGGAAATGACCCCTGATTGACTCAATCAAGAAAGCCACAAAGGCCCTCAGTTTGCAACACCTGAGCAAGGCTGTTAAAAATAGGGCAATTTTGGAGGTCATTAATTCCTACAGAAACAGGAAGCTACTCGGCAGCAGATAACACACAAAATAGGTCGATCTTGGGACAATGGAATGGTCCTGCCCACAGGCTAGACAGGTGATCTCTAAAAGGGAAGAGAGGTTTGGAAGAATTAAGTACTAGAAAGACTTCAGGAAAAGATTCTTTGATCTGGCCTGACCTGCTCAGTAGGAGGAGTAAGAGGAATGATAAAACTCCTGGAAGCGCGCTGGGGGGGCGACTTTTGTGCTGATTTGTCTAGGCAGACAGAACTCTACTGAGGTCTGTGAGAGGCGGCCATTGCCATATGCTGGCCTGCATGCTTGTAGGCAGCTTCAAGGTAATGGTGATCCTGTAGAACACCTACAACTTTCTAAGCTCAGGAGACTGCCTTCTATTTAACATCTGCTAGGGCACACACACACAGAGGGATAGTGGAATTTTATTTTGCCCTTTTCTATGGAATCCCTTGTTCAATCTGGTGATGTACTCATCAGACTCCTGCAATAATCAGAATCAAAGACTTGCTTCTTTAGAAGTGAAGTTTATTGATCAGTATTGGCAGAACAATACTACTTCAGGATCTGTGTTAAGACTGAAGGGAAAAGCACGGGGTAGATAGATATAGGGGTTCAAAGGAGGGCACAAGGCGGCAGAGAGCCAATCAAGGTAAAAAGCGGGGCCTGCCAGAATCTAAGGGCGTTCCCAGAGGATGATGTTACAGCTAGGAACCAAGGAACCAAGGTCATACGCATAAACCATACAGATAAGGAAGCATCACCCAAACAACAAGAAAGTGAAAGTTACATTCCAAGGAATCCTTTCCCCCTCCACACCACCCTTTATGGCAGTGAGCTGACAGTACTAAGAGTATGCTTGTGAACATTTTCTTTTTAACTAATACTTTATAACTGCTAGTGATTGTTTGTACAACATAGACCTCTACTGTCTTGGACACACTATTTTACAAGGAGATCCAGGAGGAAGGGGAGGGGCAGCCAGTTGGCAAGTGGCAACTCCCACTGTGGTACATAAGGTAAAGCTGTCCCTGTGATAACCAGACACTGGATAGTGGGAGACACAGAGGCCTCAGGATTTGGAAGGGAAGCTGGGAGTCTTGATCCTCCCAGTGGGCAATTCCTACTACGGTCAGGTGGTGATGGCAGTCAACCAGAGGGAGAGAAAGGCCCCTGCAGGTGTTGGGAAAACCTTGGAGGGCATAGTGGACCAGGGCCTGCAGGGTAGAGCAGGAGTGTTCCACCATATTTTATGAGCTTCATTTGCTTTGACAGACATTCATATATTCATAAATCTGAGTGTCTTCTGTGTCTTTTGAGTGTCACTGTGATGTAATAAGAACATCAGAAGAGCCCTGCTGGATCAGACCTGTGGTCCATCCAGTCCAGCATCCTGTCTCACGCAGTGGTCAACCAGTTCCTCTGGAGGGCCAACAGCAGGGCACAGAGGCCTTCTCATGATGTTGTCTCCTGTCACTGGTATTCAGAGGTTTACTGCCTCTGAATGTGGAGGTTTCCTTTAGTTACCATAGCTAATAGCCACTGATAGATATGTTCTGAATCTGCTGCCCATTAGCTAATTGGATGCCCTCAAGTTTTATTATTTTGGGAGAGGGGGGAAATTCTCTTTGTCAACTCTCTGCATCCCATCCATAATTTTATAAACCTCTATCATGTCCCTTCTTCATTGTCTCTTTTCTAAACTGAAAAGTTCCAGCCTCTTCAGCCTTTCCTCACGGGACAGGTGGTCCAACCCCCTCATCATCTTGGTTGCCCTCCTTACAACCAAGGTATGATCCCTGATTGGCTAGAATTAAAAAGAATGAACCCTTGAAAAAAACAGCTGCCAAAGTAGCAACACAAGTGGAAAATGGCTTCCAACAAGTGGCTGCAAATATACATGAAATGGGGTGGGGGTAGATCAAGAACGAAATTTAACCTTGGCTTAACTTTGGCTCAAAATAACATATGTGCCATTGTTGGCATAACTGTTTTCTTTTAGGATTGAAAATGCCTTTCACTCTTGGGAGTTACCTCATGTGGGATATGGAAGAAGATTTGTTTTGCTGAGCGTTGGAATCATCCATCACTCACAGAGAGTTCGGTGAGTACTGACTGCACAAAATCATTTTTCTCCCCATGTATTGGGGATGCTTCGCTTGTCACAGGACCTTGAAAGTCGTCAGTTTTCATCAACAGACCCTGACAACACAGGGGGAAAAAATGAGTCACCTGAAGGGAGCAGAGGGCATGGCATTTCAAGAGTGATCTCCGAAGACTGATTATGCTTCGTCCTTGACACCCTGCCAAGGGCCAGATACAAAGAACATTTGGGATGTAATGGAGCCTACAAATCACAGGGCGCCCAGAGTCCTGCTCAGCCTGCAAGAGGATGGCTGGCTCGACTTTAGTTCTGTTTTTTTTTATTACATGCTATAAACTTCTGACTGTTCTGATAGGCCCTGTCATTGACTGGCCTCTGACAGGGTTGTCCAAAGCCACTGCAATCAAAAAGGCTCCCGCCGAAGCTAACGGGAAGGAATTAGAAACACGGCCACTGGGGTTGGATCAGCCCAATGCCGCTCACAAGTATGGAACAAGCCATGCAACAAGACCTCCACCCTACTGGCACGGAACGTTGAAAACCTGGTCTGTCTTTGGGAGACTCGCCCATCCTAATGAACTGCAAATGTTTTGCAACAAAATATATAAAGTGCACACCATAGCTGAGGCAATAAATAAATAAATCCGGTGACTCCCTGCTTGGAGTGTAATTATTTTTTGTAGCAACTAACTTAAATGGTGAAACAGAAACTAACAGTAGTCTAGCTAACACGGCAGAGATAAACAATGTCTTTGTTGTCTGAATAGCGTAGATGTTCAATTGATGGCATTTCTTAGAGGTGAATGTTTGCTGCCTGTACTACTCACATTTCAAAACTGCAGTGTTCTTATCTAGGACAGGAGGGTCAGACCAAGAAGAGGAGGGGAGAGCTGTTGATGTGGGATCCTGGATCAATGTGGGTTTACTATCTTTCTAAAATGTATTTTTTTCTTGCTGGAGATTGTAACTGACCTGAATAGCCCAGGCTAGCCCAGTCTCATCAGATCTTGGAAGCTATGCAGAGCCAGGCCTGGTCAGCATTTGAATGGGAGACCACCAAGGAAGTCCAGCATCATGATGTGGAGGCCAGGCAATGGCAAACCACCTCTGAATGTCTCTTGCTTTGAAAACCCCATGGGGTCATTGTGAGTGGGCTGCGACTTGATTGGAAAAGAGAGGGAGAGATAAGGACTTATATACCTTATGTGCACGCAGTCATTTATGTGACTATCTGAAGATGCCTTCATTCTGATTTTGTTGCCAACTGATTGGTACCCTGTAGTAGAATCCAAGGTCCAAATCATGCATACCAACGGATGCACCTAGACTCAAGTGATCCATGTAGCTGGATCTAAGGCATGTTTATCTGGAAGCAGTTGTTGGAGTGTCAGACCAGGATGCAGGAGACTCAGGTCTAAATCCCAGCCTTGCCATGGAAGCTCACTGGATGACCTTGGATCAGTCATTCTCTTTTCCAGGTTAACCTGGGTTGCTGTGAAAGATCCAGGTGGGTAGCCGTGTTGTTCTGAAGCAGCAGGACAAAGTTTGAGTCCAGGGGCCCCTGTAAGATCAACACAGTTTTATTCTGGTTGCTTTCATGTGTGTGATTGGTCTGGTATATCTGAGGTTGGATCAAACTTGGTTAAAGTTCCTCCAGAGCAAGAAAATCCTTCCACACACTTCACCATCTGATCTTTATTTTGTTTTATATCCATTTTTTCCTTGTTTTTCATTTCAGGTTGCATTTTTGTTTGCCATAAACATCCCATGAGAAACATATTTCTGGCTGCCACGTCTTTGTTTTCAATTTAATTGAAAAGAAATGGCCAATGCTTTCACTTGTACTCCAAAGGTTCCTCACTGAGAATTTTTAGGCAGATAGGAGAAAGGTTCCCAGGTGTATTTGCTATAACATTTCTCTTCCCCCAAACAGGCAGTGGCAAAACTAAACAGTCTGAAAAGTACTGGGTTCTATGCAGGGGTCATTTCGCAGAAAAAGAGGTGCAGGAGCTCATTAGCATAACTCATTAGCATAACTTATTTGTATATGCCACAGCCCCTGACATCACCGGAAGTGTGTCAGAAGGCAACACCCACTGCAACTTATCTATCTGCTTCTTGCTCCTCGTGGCCCGGGGCTGCTGGGAGCAGGGGGCAGGGGTTGTTGCATGTGCCCGCCCCCTGGGCTCTTTACTGCCGGAGCTCCGCTCCTGTCCGCTCCTGCAGGAAATGACCCCTGGTTCTATGCATGGCGTGGCAGACTACGTTTATTGTAGCACACACACAAGACAAATACTGGCCGGCAAGGGCCAACTATATACAACCACCCCAGACACATCCACAGTCCTATTGGTGGGTTTAAAAGTCCTGCCAAAGGTCCAATTGGAGGATTAAAGGTGGCCTAGGATTGAGTTGTAAGGAAACTGGGGGTCCCGTGTAACATCCGAGGGCCCTGTCAAAGATGGCCGGAAACTCTCCGCAGACTTTGCTAAAGTCCCGTGCGGCGCGTTGCTTCTCCAGTATCCTTTGTCTGTTCTGCAGCTTTCCTGACTATCTAAATTCTCCCTCAGGGCAGATTTAATATATTTAAGACAAAGGGGTTTCTCTTCTTTCTGTAGAAGTACTTTTCTGACTATTGCTTGTCAGAAAACACTGATTTCCAAATGTCTCTTCCCTCGAAAGCCAACCCCCCTGGCTACTGATCCAGATGTTAGTTTTCAGACAAAGACCAAAAATGTCTCAAAAGGTGAAAGAGCAAATTGCAAAAGACCTCTTTTCCCTCCAGATCAGTTGTTTTATTTCATCTCTCAGCTGATGTTGGCCAATCAGAGAGCAAGTAGAGTGGCCAATCACATAAGCACTTCTCTCCAGGGATGGTTAACTCATAACCTCCCTGACTCTCTGTACCTAGCAGCATTTTAAAAAGCCTGCTTTTCTTTGCAATCCATCACACAGGATTTTGCTACCCAGAGAAAGCAGAGGACAGTGTTTCCCCCCTCAGGCAAGGCAAGCAACAGGGTTTAGTTACACAGACTTTGGCACTCCTAGGCTGACAGGCAGCAGGAAAGGAGGTAAAACTTGAGGCGACCCAAGAAAGTCAGGCAAACACAGCATATGGAAAGGGCATTTGACATCCCAAGTAAGAAAGGCAGAATGCCAGAGAATACACAAAGGGGCATTTGGCACCCCAAGTTTAACAGCGAGCACCACCCTGGGGCTCAGCATTATTTAGACCAGGAGTGTCAAACATACGGCCCATGAGCTGGATCCAGCCCCTGCAGGGTTCCTTTCTGGCTCTCTGCTGCTTCCTGTTCCTGCTTCCAGCATCAGAGCTGGCTTTTGCCCAGTCTCTCCTATTTCCTGTTTTGCAGAGGGAAGAAAGAATGCCAAGCCTCCCTTCCCTCAATTGGCTTAGGGCTCCTCCCCCCTCCTCTGGGGAGTGGGGGGAGGAAAGAGCCAGAGATAGAAAGATAGAAAGAGAACCAGAGTCCCGTGGCACTTTAAAGAAGACCAACAATGTTTTATTCCAGGTATAAGCTTTTGTGGGCAAGCACACTTCTTCAGAGAAGGGGGGAGGGAGGGAGGGGAGGAGAGAGAGATGCAGTCTCATGGCACATGGCTCTTTCCAGTTCTAACAGATGGGGGGGCAGAAATCTAACAGCACAGCTTGCATTCTTTATTAGTGAAAGGGAGCAAGAGGGTAGCACCTTAAAGACTAACAAAATATGTAGCAGGGCATGAGCTTTCATGAGTCACTGCTCACTTCTTCAGATACTGCTAGAATGTGAATCTATCTGTCCTTATATCTTGGAGAGAGAAGTGACTTCAGACACCAAATTAAAATAGCAGGCATTGGTAATAAGAGTAGAAACCTAGGTCTCAATTCAGTCCAGGAGGATGCATTGTCTTGAGCTTCATTATCAGTTACAATTCATCAGTCTCTCTCTCTAATCTCCCTTTGAAATTCCTTTGTAAGAGAACTGCTACTCTTAGGTCAGCAACTGAATGCCCTGGAAGGTTGAAATGTCCCCCCACTGTTTTTTTTAACATTGTGATTTCTTATAGCTGTAGAAAGAATAAGAATTCAATAGCACCTTGAAGACTAACAAAATTTGTGGCAGGGTATGAGCTTTCATGAGTCAGTGCTCACTTCTTCAGACTTATGTCCATTTTTTGTTTGCATCCTCCTGGACTAAATCCTCCTGGACCGAACTGAGACCTAAGTTTCCTGCCTCGTTACCAATGATGATATTTCCACACCTACTACCCCTCTGCATATCACACCTAATCCAATCAAGCCTATTGTCATTCAGCATCTGAAATAATCTTTATAAAGTTTGTCTCCAGTACCTGGAGGTTATTAGGGAATTGGACATCGGCTGTGAGGCTTTTGCGAGCTTTTTCGCGGATAAAGTCTTGGAGCTTCGCCGTGACCTGCCCGCCACACTTGAGACAGTGAGCGAACTTGAGGCCCCTTGCGCGGCCTCGGTAGTGGGTTTAGAGTGTTTTAATCAGCTCAGTCTGGACAAAGTGGACAGATTGCTCGTCTCTGTGCGCCCAACGACTTGCGACCTTGATCCGTGCCCCTCGTGGCTTGTTAAAGCGGGTCCCGAGGGGTTGCAAGGCGCATTGTGGGATATTATCAACACGTCCCAACGACTTGCGACCGTGATCCGTGCCCCTCGTGGCTTGTTAAAGCGGGTCCCGAGGGGTTGCAAGGCGCATTGTGGGATATTATCAACACGTCCCTCTCGGAGGGACGGTTCCCGAATGCGCTCAAGGACGCGATGGTCCGCCCCCTCTTAAAAACCCCATCTCTGGACCCGGCCGAATTGGCGAACTATCGGCCGGTGTCCAATTTGCCCTATTTGGGCAAACTTATAGAGAGGGCGGTGGCGTTACAGTTACAGGGCTTTCTGGAGGATGCTTCAGTCTTAGATCTCTTCCAGTCCGGTTTCCGCCCGGGCCACGGGACCGAGACGGCTTTGGTCGCCCTGACTGACGATCTCCGTAGGCATCTGGATCGAGGTGGTGTGGCGGCACTGGTGCTGTTAGATCTGTCGGCTGCGTTCGACACGGTCGACCACCAGTTGCTGACCCACCGCCTCACCGACGTGGGGATTCAGGGGCTTGCTCTTCAATGGTTTGCCTCTTTCCTGCAAGGTCGGGGACAAAGGGTGGTTCTCGGGGACCGGCACTCCCGCAGGTATCCCCTTGAGTGTGGGGTGCCGCAGGGAGCAGTGTTGTCCCCGATGCTATTTAATATCTATATGCGCCCCCTTGCCCAGATTGCCCGGAGTTATGGGCTTGGGTGTCATCAGTATGCTGATGACACCCAGCTCTATCTGATGCTGGGTGGCCGGTCGAACTCGAGTCTCAATGACCTTCATCGGGCTTTAGAAGCTGTG
>NW_015170306.1:303839-357646 GCF_001447785.1 Gekko japonicus | reverse complement strand
AGACATTGAGCTGTTTCAGCAGAGGGCGCATGACCTCTGTCATCGCCTTCGTCGTCTCACTGGTCGTTTCCGGCTTCGGGAACTCTAGTTATTCTTTTAAAAGTTTCTCTTTGTCTCTGTCCCTCTTACCTGCCATCTTTTTCTCGTTTGTTTGCTTTCGCAATAAATTTTAAAGTCTCTGAATATGCGCTTATCTGTATAGCTCGATGGATGAGTACTTCTGGGCAATTTCATGTTTATTCTTCCACTCCCTCCCCCTTTTGCTCAATGATTTATGGGCATGGGAGGCGTCCCTCCCACCACTCGCTTCTGCCGTTTTGCCACTTCGGGTAGGGAGTGTCTTTTCATTTAAAAATCAGTTCTCATTTGACTCACGTTCATAGTTGGTCTTCCGACCCCTCTTCATTCATCATTTCAAACGCCTGATCTCCTGTGCTTGACCCGGCTAGCTTCACTTGTACCATCAGGTCTCTCGGCTGGACGGACCACTGGAGCAAGGGGGAGCCTCGATTCTCTGGCATTTGGCCAGAGAAGAGGCTACCCCCTCAAAGCTCCTTGGCCAGGTGCCCTTCCCCGGGCTCCTGGGGGGGGTTACGAGCCTGCTCACCCCCTCCGTCTGCTGGAGCACGGAGACACCCCCGGGAGGTCCGGGAGGTGAGTCCGTGAGCATGCCGCCATCAACAGGAAGCTCCTTACTACAGATTTTCCAAGCAATAAGCCTTTAAGCTTGACTTTGGATTCTTTGCCTGTCTGTTCTTTTTTCTCTGGTGTATTTATTCTGCAGTTACAACCAAAAATCACACGTCTCTAAATTGGGGTGGGAACATCAAATGTGACATGTGGGGGTGGCGGCATCCAAAGTATTTATTTTTTAATTTATGCAATTGCCCTATCACAGCTGTGCAGTAGTTTCCAGCAAGCACCTTCCATTTAAATCCATGTGGTCCAGTTTTTGTGCATGCATTTTAGCTTGTTGAATGAAAGGGAACACAAAAGAAGTCAGGAAAAGGGGGGGAGGAGAATCATGTTGAAACTGACAAGACTATTTTTGAAACTGATAAGAGCAGCTAAGAAGCCCCATTTTCCATATTGCCAAGCACTAGGAGATTCTCTGCTGTGTTATCGGCCACTGTGAAAAATGGGAGAAAGGACACTGCTGTTTGCTTCCTCTCTGATCCGACTTTCAAATCAATACCAGCAGGAAACTAAACCTTGTGCAGCACTTTTTTAACCTTTCCCCCTGTTTTTAATTATTTTTTTATTCAGTGATCCTAGACTAGTCATTCCTGCCTATCTAACTATCTCCAGCACAGTGAACAGAAACACAGACAGACAACATTCTCTCACATAACTTTTTGATTCCCCCCCATTGATTTACTTTTTTTCAGTTTAGCAGTCTGAGACTGATGATAATTCTTGATTAGTGCTTGATTTATTGCTAGTCTCGGATTGCTGAATACAAAAAGATTAAAAAGTTGGAAATGAAAAAGTTGTGCAAGAGAACACAGTCCATCGTGGGCTTCTGTTTACAGTGGAGATAGATGGGCAGGAACGACTTTGAAATGGGCGGGGGAAGTTAATGTCAAGGGGCAGTGAAAGGCGGAAGACAAAACTAATGTTTTCTTTCTGCTCTTTGATTCACTTTGGCTTGACAGTGTACAAAAAAAAGTTGCCACACAAGAGCAGTCAGAAAATGTGTGTGTGTGGGGGGGAGCAAAACAACAACAACAACACACGTGAAGCCAGCCAGGAAGCAATTGAAACATGTGCAGAAGGGGGGGGGGAATGACAGACATTTAATCTGAAAGTGAAGGGAAACTGACATGTGTAAATGCCTAACATTTGCTATAATAAGGGGAACAGGAGGAGGAGGAGGAGAGTAGGTTTTTATTTCCCGCTTTTCTTTACCAGGAGCTTCAAAGCCGCTTACAATCACCTTCCCTTCCTCTCCTCACAACAGTCACCTTGTGAGGCTGGTTGGGCTGAGAGAGCTCTGAAAGAACTGGGGCTGGCCTAGGTCACCCAGCAGGCTTCATGTGGAGGAGGAGTGGGGGAAATCAAAGAGGATTCACTGCTCTTAACCAGCGTTCACTCTGTTGTGTCCTGGGAACCGACACGAGGGGGTGGCCAGGCGAGCAGAGCTTGATTCCTAAAGGACAATAGAGACTAGACTCCTAAGGTTCACTAGGGGAACCAATAGAAACCTTGGAGCGGAATTCAAACTCCCCAATGGGATCCAGGGGTGTTCCCTTGGATATGTATATAGTTGGCCATGTGGCCTATTGTCTTTGTCTTTTGTAGTGTGAAGTACTGAGTAAACGTGTGTTTCTTATGTCATTGTCTGAGTCGTGATGTATCAAACCGAGTACTTTACAGTGGCGATGAAGGTGGGATTCTGACGAGAGAGCCTGACTCCGACCGGCATTGAGCCTAGCCATCACTCGCCGCCGCCTCCGGAGTCATGACCCTCATCCATCACGACCAGCATGAGCAACCCTGAGTCCACAGCCAGCGCAGCATTGAGCACCGAGCCCAAGGAGGAAGAGTCTGCACCCCGCACGCTACCAAGGAGCACCGCGCAGCCGCTCACACCCTCCGACCAACCTCAC
This sequence comes from Gekko japonicus, assembly GCF_001447785.1. NCBI lineage: Eukaryota > Metazoa > Chordata > Lepidosauria > Squamata > Gekkonidae > Gekko > Gekko japonicus. The sequence goes on along the minus strand of NW_015170306.1, from coordinate 355,037 downwards.
TCCCCGCAACACGCTAGAAACATGGCCGCGAACCACAGAAGTTTGGACAAGTTCGATGTTTCCTAGCCCGAGCTGTGGGACTCATGGATGGACCAGTTGGCCTGCTAACTTGCGCTCAATGGATTCACGGACGCTGGTAAATAGAGGGCCCTGTTCATCAGCTCATGCGGCACGGATACGATTCGACTTGCCAAGAGCCTACTGGCGCCTAGATCAATCCTGGAATGTGAGTTCGAGGAGATCCTAGAGGCCCTCAATGCTTATTTCAGCCCAACACCGACCTTCCTGGCCAGGAGAACGGACTTCCAGAGCCGCATCCAGGCCCCCAGGGAATCGGCCGCAGCTTACCTGGCCACGCTACGCCAGCTCGCTGTAGATTGTGCCTTCCCCATGGTGGTGGACAACCTCTTAACGCAGTTTGTGTGGGGCCTGAGTGACACCAAGCTGCGACGGAAGATGATCAGCAATCGCACGCTGAAACTGGATGAGGCCCTGCAGCACGCCACTGCTCATGAGGCCTCTCACAAGGATCGGCCCGCTGTGACAGCCCACTTCGCAGGGGCCCAGTCGAGTCCGGAGAACTCGGATGAAGAGGGAGTTCGGGCCGTCCGGCCGCAACAACACCGCTGCAGGCCTGCTGCTAGCCTGTCCTCGGGGAAGGGCCTCTGTGATGCCGTGTGCGCCAGCTGCAGAGGCCACCACAAGAGAAAGGCCTGCAAGTTCCAGGATGCCAAGTGCCACACGTGCGGCAAGCAGGGGCACATCACCTGGGTCTGCCAGTCGAAGGGCACCGGCAACCGTGCTAAACAGCTGCCTCGCCATCAGGAGCAGATGTCCCATGAGACCGCGGATGGTAGCAACCTCTACCACTTGATAGAGAGGCCCCTCCAGGTACTGCAAATTCCAGAGTCCTCTCCCTCCCCAGGGTTCCAGGTCGAAGTCCTGATCCAGGGGGACCCCTGCTCGATGGAAGTAGACTGTGCCCAAATGGAGGGCCCCGCCTGTGGCCCGCGTCCCTGAACTTGGTGAACTTCCAGCAGAACCTGGTTCTGATCCGGGGCAAGGGGACTTTCTGGGTGCAGTATAAGGGCTTTGAGAGGAACTTGCTGGTGGTGGTAGAGGGTAACTTGGTCAGTCTCCTGGGCCGCTCATGGTTCGAGCCGTTGGGTATAACTGTTGGGGGGATAAATAAATGCTTGCCAAGGGATTTTGGGGAGGTCTGCTGGGAATTTCCCGCAGTTTTTGATGGGGCATGCTTCTCCTTGTCAGCAAGCTGCCATTCTGTTTTCTGTGACCTCTGTGTACATATCCTTTCCCTGTTGGTTTCTATCATCCTGCTCCTGCGTTGGAATGCAAAAGATAACTGCTGGAGGTTGTGTGGGGGAGAAGATACTGCAATGCTTGCCTATTGCTTTTCTCATGACTGCTGCACCTGTGTTTTGTCTGATGTTTTGCCTGGTTCCCATAGACTGGGCGCGCAACCGTTTCCTTAGCCCGCCAGCGGGAAAGTTATTCATTGGATCTGTATCTGTTTGAAGTTCCTTTATTATGCTTGACCTAACCGTGTATCCCCAGTTCTAACAAAGAACGTGTTTGAGTATGTCTTCAACGCTTTGAAATAAATTTTGCTTTTCTTGAAAACGTGGATTTATTCTCGATGCTCGGGTTGACGAGGCGGGCTTGCACCCAGCTAAGGATAAGGTCAAGGCTATCGTCAAGGCCCCGGCCCCTACGTGCAAGGCAGAGCTACAGGCTTTCCTGGGACTAATAAATTTTTATCACGCTTTTCTGCCACACAAGGTGGCCGTGGCGGAGCCACTCCACTGCCTTTTAGACAAGTCCGCCCCTTGGTCATGGGGTCCCAGAGAGGCAGCGGCATTCCGGGGGGTGAAGGCGCTTCTTATTTCCAATGCGGTGGTTGCGCACTTCGATGAGTCCCTGCCGGTCGTCCTAGCCTGTGACGCCCCCCCCTTACAGGGTGGGGTTAGTGCTGGGGCACATCCTCCCCAAAGGCTGTAAAGTGCCCGTGGCTTACTATTCCCGGACCCCCTCGGCTGCCGAGCGCAATTACGCGCAGATTGACTGAGAGGTTCTGGTGATAGTTGCGGGGGTTAAGAAGTTCCACAACTTTGTATACGGCCGCCCCTTCACAATCGTGATCAATCACAAGCCCCTACTCGGCTTTTTCACAGCCGACAAGCAGATGCCCCAAGTCCTGTCGCCCCGCGTGCTTCGATGGTCGTTATTCCTGTCCGGCTACCAGTATCGCCTGGACTACTGCCCGGGCAAGGTGTTGAGCCATGTGGACGCCCTGAGTAGGCTGCCCCTTCTGGCCGGGGACCCGGATCCAACCCTGGCGCCGGAGGTCTTAGTATTGGACAGCCTCCCGGCCCAACCACTTCAGGCCAGAGACGTGGCAGCCTGTTCTGCCCAGGACCCCCTTCTTTCCCGAGTTCTGGGCTAGGTGGTGAGGGGGTGGCCTGCGGCCTTTCCGGGACCTGAGTGCACAGCTTTCGTGACATGGAAAAATGAGCTGTCGGCTCTCAAGGACTGCCTACTGTGGGGGAACAGGCTCATGGTCCCAAGGGCCCTACAGTCCAGGGTGCTGCAGGGATACATGATATGGCACATCAGGTCGGCCCCCTTCCATCCCACGACCAACAGACAGGCCGAAAGGATGGTCCAGTCCACGAAGGAGGCCCTCCGCTGGATCACAGATGGAGATTGGGAGTTCTGGCTAGCCCGATTCCTCCTGGCGCAGAGGACGACACTCAACCCCGTCTCAAGCCAGTGCCCGGCCGAACTCCTGATGGGCCGGAGACTGGCAACGTTGCTGGACCAACTGCACCCCGACCACACACTGGACGCGAGGAAAATGGTCGAGGTAAGAGACGCCCCAAGGGGGTTCTTCCCAGGGGACCTAGTCTACCTGAGGAACAACGGTGCGGGGCCAGAATGGATAGCCGGTCGGGTAGTGAGAGACAGCACCTCTGCAGCCGGTGCCGCAGCCCACCAAATCCATGGAAGCCACTGGGCCGGCCACCGGTACCCCGGAGCTGGTGCCAACTCCTCACCGCTCCCTGCAAGAGCGCCAAGCCCCTGCATATTTAAAGGACTACATTACCCAGGTGGGGACGGACTATACACACAATATTGACCTATCCAAACACCACACTCAGTAATGAAGAAGAAGAAGAGAAGAGGAAATTTACACCCCGCCCATCACTACCCAAGAGAGTCTCAGAGCGGCTGACAAACTCCTTTCCCTTCCCCTCCCCACAACAGACACCCTGTGAGGTGGGTGGGGCTGAGAGCTCTGACAGAAACGGCTCTTTTTCAAGGACAGCTGTGCCAGAGCTTGTGACTGACCCAAGGTCACATCAGCAGCTACAAGTGGAGGAGTGGGGAATCAAACCCGGTTCTCCCAAATTAGAGTCCACGCACTTAACCACAACACCAAACTGGCTCTTCTCTGCCCTTTCTGCACAGCTTCCTTAGAGACTTTCTGTAATGCTCATGAACTGGCCCAGCTGAGGATTTTGAGGTCCGCTGTGAGCCTCTGTCTGCTCTTCTTGAACTGTTTTTATTTTTGAGATTAAAGAAAAACAGAGAGAGCAACCACACTTTTAGAATAGTTGCCAGCCCTGCCTTCTAGGCTTTTCTGCGTGTCTTGTAGATAGTGGGTGAGATCATCTTCATTTCGGTTCAGTCGAAAGCTCCCTTGCTTGTCACGGGGATCTCTCTGCAAGACTGCCTTCCTCTCCCAGGAAGTACAAGCAAAATATCTGCCTTTGCCCTGTAAGTCTGGCTGCCTCTCTTGGATCTCCTCGTTGCCACCTCTGCCTATTCTGCTTTGAGGGGTGTGTGACAAATCCCAGTGCATGCCTTCCAGAAATGCAGCAAATGACCTACACTTTCTTTATTCCTTCCAATACAGAATAACAATTATTTGGTATTTCTGCACTTTGCTCTTTAAAGACTCAGCAGAGAGTAAGAAAGTAAGTGGCGGATCTACATTTTTTGGACCCTGAAGCTTGAACAGTTCTGGGGGCCCCTTCTCAACCAGCAACAACAGGGCAACTGTGAAGAAAGCTAATGCAATCTTAGGATGCATTAACAGAAGCATTGTGTCCAGATCACGGGAGGTGGTAGTTCCGCTCTATTCTGCTATGGTCAGGCTTCACCTGGAGTACTGTGTCCAGTTTTGGGCACCACATTTTAGGAAGGATGTTGAGAAGCTTGAGCATGTCCAGAAGAGGGCAACCAGGATGGTGAGAGGGTTGGAATCCAAGTCTTATGAGGAAAGGCTGAAAGAGTTGGGTATATTTAGCCTAGGAAAGAGAAGGCTTAGAGGGGACATGATTGCAGTCTTCAAGTATTTGAAGGGCTGTCATGTAGAAGATGGAGCAGATCCATTCTTTCTTGCTCCGGATTGCAAGACTAGATCTAATTGGTGGAAATGACAAGGGAGTCGTTACTGGCTAAATTTCAGGAGAAACTTCCTCACTGTAAGAGTGGTTGAGCAGTGGAACAGTCTGCCTCAGGAGGTGGTGGATGCTCCTTCACTGGATGTTTTCAAGCGGAGGCTGGACGACCATCTTCCGGGTATGCTGTAGGGCTATCTTTCAGCTATGCTCCTGCAGAGTGCAGGGGGTTGGACTAGATGACCTGCAAGGTCCCTTCCAACTCTAATATTCTATGATTCTATCATTAAAACAATTCCATTTGGGGAGGGGAGAGATTGGCTGGAGAAGAATGCATCAATAACTGACTCTAAAAATATCAGTTCTTTTGAAAAATGTGAGGAAAAATCCAAGATTTTTGAAGGTCTTGTTTAATCTATGAAATATAACTTCCGTTCTAACATGTAGAATGAAGTACTTGTCTCAGTTCAGTAAGAGAGCTATAAATATTGGTCTGCTTGCAAAGACTGGTAAACATTATTTAGATAAATAACAGGCTGTTTCCTCTTAAATGCTAGTTTGGCTTAATAGCAGCGATGTCACAGGGGTTACAGCATGTGTTGAAAAGCTTTAGTTCTGCCATCAAAACCATGGAATGAAAAGTTACACACCTACTTGCATGAATTTTGCAATAATAACTTTGGGCATGAAACAGTGGGAACATCTTTTAACATTAAATATATAGAGACGGAAATGTACCGAAATCCCTGCTGCTTTGCATCCCGCTGATTCGGCTGGTTGAATTTAGAAAGCTTTGCGGAGCTCAGCAGCCCTCCCATTTCTTGAACATGCTTATTTGGCTTGGAAATTAAGGCCTAGTCCTCACTGAGGTCGGCCACATGGCTTCAGACTGCAGGTGGAGATTTATATGACTGAATCTCCTCTGCACATAATAGCCTTTCTCCACATAGCCAACAAGAATCCCTCTGTTTACATGTAACTTTCTGTCTGGGGGGAGTCTGCAATATAAAGGAGTGTTCAGTCTCAAATGCTACAACCAAGAAATAGACTTTTACCACCTCGGTAAGGGCAAAACCAAACAAGATAAAGTTTAGTCATCTCTGTCCCTCTATCGAGTTCAAATTGCAGGCTCTTGCATCCTCAGTTGGCCTTGGGGCCATGCAGGGAAACCACCTGGTTTCACTAATGGAAACTGGATCCCCTGCTTTGTTATTGGCACTGCAAAGACATGTTTTTAAAGGACACTTCTCCTTTTCCCTTTTAATATGATAACAGCAGAGCAGAGGAGCCAGTCTGATACCTGAAACTGAGCCCAGGTTGACAGGTTAAGCCCTGCATAGCCCCAAAGCAAATTGAGGCTGAATGAATTGGCAGGATATTGTTGTGTATTTATATCACCATACAGTTTCAGGAATCAAAACTGGCTCTTCTGTTCTGCTACTATCCTTTTGAAGGCACGGGGGAAGAGGTGTCCTTTAAAACCAACAACAATACACACCTTTATTGGCATATAAAATAATAAATAAATTACTTCATCAGGTATCATTACACATGCCTTCCTAAAACATGTCAATATTAAAAATAACTCCTTGCTGTCAATATCTTGGTCAAAAATTCAGCAATCTGAGCAGTAATTTCAAGTGACTCATCAGCTAAAAGGTACCTGATTACGTTGTCGGAATTAATCCTAGGCAGTATGGGCTTAATCCAATGTAATCGAAGATGTGAGTGGAGGGGGCAGTGTCATAAGATGTGGTCTAAGGTATCAGGTTCTCCAGATGAACAATTACAAATGCTATCACATTTCAGATTACCTGTATATCTACCTAAAACCCAAGATGAGGGGAAAACATTAAATCTGGCTAGCATAAAACCTCTGAACTGCAGCGAGATCACCAAGTTAGAAAAGTATTGTGCCATACTATTTGGTACATATCTGAGGCCGAGGGAAAGGGGGGAACAAGTACCTCCAGCACCAGCCTGGATTATTTGGGCTTCAGTGTCCCAGATTCTTCTACAGATTGTCCAGTATATGAAATTCTCATCCTGATTTTCCAAGATGTCCAGGTCAATGCCAATTGAACATATTTTGGAGGTTATAGCCTGTGACCACTTGGATACATATGGATCCATACTTAAGAGTACAATAAGGCTATTCTGGGGGGCACTAAAATGGATGTGAAGCCAATATTTAATAGTGGTGATCCATCCCCTTGAGTCTAAGAGATGGAGACCCAGCTCAGCACAGAGGGAATAATAGATAGCAGAACTGGGCACTCGAAGAGTACGCCGTAAAAAGATTGCAACTTATTATTCAGACCTTTTTAATGATCCATCCTGCCCAGACCCAAGAAATAATGGACCAATGTCTGCTGATCTGCCAGACTGGCCACCTGTCTCCTATGATGAAATTTTTGATCTTATTAACTCTTTTAAATCTAGCAAAGCCCCAGGACCAGACGGCCTACCTATTGAACTTTTTAAGAGTGATATTGATCTGTGGACACAAGCTCTTGCCCACTTATTCACGCTTATTGATAAATGTGGAGTTTTACCAGATACTTGGCTGAACTCCATAATTGTCCAATTTTTAAAGAAAGGTAATCCTAATAACACAGAGAACTATAGACCTATTAGCCTACTGTCAACCCTGGGGAAACTCTATGCTAAACACCTTCTCTCAAAACTATTGAGCTGGATGAAATCCTGCAACCTCCCTGGAAGAGAGCAGATTGGTTTTGTAACTAACCACTGTACTCTTGATCACTGTACAGTAGTATCTTATTTAGCGGAGAAATATCTCCACTCCCCCAGAGGCAAACTCTATGCTGCCTTTATCGGTCCTTTAAAATCATGGTTTATAGTGCATGACCTCCGTCACAACTGTTTGAGCCCCCAGAACTAAAGAAGGTCTCTGCTGTTTGTAGCATGTCTGCAAAGAGTCAGGAAAGGCCGCTGTTTGTGACACCCTTCAGAATGCTCAGTGCCACTTTCTAGGGCTCACAGGGTAAGGGCATGAGTTTTCTTTACTGCTTGCCTAATAGCGGTGGAGGGAGGTTAGAAGATGTTTGGGATGGATGAGCTACAGACAAACTGTGTTAATAAGGCAAAGGCTGAGTCTAAAGGTGCCCCTGGACTCAAACTTTGTTCTGTTGCTTCAGACCAACATGGCTACCCACCTGGATCTATGTTAATGAGGGTGAGATATTGGGGCTGGCTGACCTAACCTGCAGATGTTGGAAGCCAAGAAGGGTCGGCCCTGGTTAGTATTTGGATGGGAGACCACCAAGGAAGCCAGGGTTGCTACACAGGGGCAGGCAGTGGCTGGTAAACCACCTCTAAAACATCTCTTGCCTTGAAAACCCTACAGCTGTGATTTGATAGCACTTCCCACTAGGGTTCCCAAGTTGGATCGGCGCTGGAGCGGGGGACTCCAGCGCTGCTCCAGGAGTGTGTGTGCGTGCGGGAAGTGCGTGTGTGCCACAACCCCATCACCTGGAAGGGACAGAGTTTTCCCTCGGATGACCGTGGCCCCGCCCCCAGCATGCCCAGCGTGGTCGCTTCACTTCCGGGTGACGTGCACATCACGTGCTTTGGGGGTGGGGTTCCAATCCGCCAGCGGTGGGGAACAGGCCTCTGGGGCAGGGGGTTTCTCCGCCCCCTGGGGGGACTTGGCAAGCCTGCTTCCCACCACCATTGAGACTGGGAGAAGGGAGTTAAATTCACATTTTAATATATTGTGAACTGCTTTGAGGACCTTCTCTCAAAAAGTGAGATAGAAATCTAATAAATGACTAAGGGAATACCCTAGGAAAGGTCCCTCTAGTCCAGCATGTGTCCCCAACAGGTCCTTGGTGACTTCAAAAGCCTGGCAAGGCAGAGGTAGCAGCATGGTTGCTTGCCTCTATGTTTCGAGGGAGGGCAGACTCCAGGTCTGTGGCGCTGTCATGAGTAACAAACGTGCTTTCCAGGAAGTTCCCAACTCACTCTGGAAGTGTACCACCAGTACTTAAGAACATAAGAACATAATGCCAACTGGTACCTATGGAGGGCAGACGTAGGGGAGGGGAGGGGCCAGGGAGCCCACCTTCCAAAGTTGCCCTTTCCTCCAGGAGAGCTGACCTCTATAGTCTGGAGACCAGTGGTGATTCCTGGAGATCTCCAGGCCCCACCTGGAGGTTGGCAACCCTACACCCAACTCATGCATTTGTGTTTTGGTTTTTCCTAGTATCCACATGCCCCCGTTCTGCACTCCTTCCCCAACCATGGGCAGCCCCAGTTTTTTCTTGAATAGAAAAGCTTTGCTAAACAAACAAAACAAAAAGAACAGACAAAAATGATCTTTCCTCTCACAGCATTGTCGGGGTGGTCTTTTTAACGTCTCCAGAAGGGAAAGGTTCCCTTGGGTTTCAATGAATAGGAATGCACCCTTAACCCTCCACACACACACTGTCACATGAACTTGTTTTTTTCTGTTTTGGGACACTGAGCAATGTCACAGCAGTGTTGTTGCACTACAATAATACAAAGCTCGGTATTTCAATGATCCCCATTCATCATTTGCTATTGTGGGGAGGGAGAGATATTGCAGAAGTTTGTAAGGAAACAATAACCTTGAATCCCTGAGACAGCAGGACTGGGTGGGTCGGGGAGTGGACTTGTGGTGCACGGTCATTGGCATAACCAAAGGAAATGGCCACACTTCCTGTGGTGCTTGAACTAACCATACAGCCTGGGAGTTTCTTGGACACAGAGTGAGGGGGGGGGTTGCTTGCCCAGAGTGGGAAAGGAATTGGCCCCACTTAGCGAGGAACTTGCCCAGCTTAGCGAGGAATTAATTCATTCATTAATCAGGAAGGGGAGGGTGGGATCATCCCCACTCCCTTTCTTGTAACAATGTTCTCCAAATGTGGTGGGAAGTGATGTCGTCGTAATGGTTTCCAAGGTATGAAATGTTCAGAGGTGATTTGCCATTGCCCGTCTCTGCATAGTGACCTTGAACTTCCTGGGTGGTCTCCCATCCAAGTACTGACCAGGGCTGACCCTGCTTAGCTTCTGAGATCTGACAAAATCGGGCTAGCCTGGGCCATCCAGGTCAGGGTGTAGGAATTATGTGCCATCAAGTTGCAGCCGACTTATGGTGAACCCCATAGTGTTTCTAAGGCAAGAGATGAACAGAGGTGGTCTGCCATTGCCAGCATCTGCATAGCAATCCTGGACTTATTTGGTGGTCTCCCATCCAAGTATGAACCAGGGCTGACCCTGCTTAGCTTCCAAGGTCTGCCAAAAGCCCTGGTCTATCCAGGGCAACTAGTTGGCCACTGTGTGAGACAGGATGCTGGACTAGATGGACCACTGGGCTGATCCAGCAGGGCTCTTCTTGTGTCCTTATGTCTAAAGCTAGCTGAGACCAATGTGCCATACAAAAACCCTGGGAAATGTGTAATTCTCTCCATTCCTTTTCAGATTGATTTTGCCCTTCTCACTGTCCATTCAGTCTATTCATTTGATCCACTCTCCACCCCCCCGAAGATCTCATTTGTAGATTGTTACAAATTTTGTGCCACCCCATTCACTCAGTTTTGAGAGATTATTTTGGATGTCTTCATAATCTGTTTGGGATTATACCATCCTGAACATTGCCCAGATACACGTGTGTGTGTACAGACAGAACTGATTTGGTGCCAGTGTGAGCAACCTCCAGGTGGCCCCGGAAATCTCCCAGAGTTACAACTTTTCCATACTACAGAGATCAGTTATCCTGAAGGAAATGAAAGCATCAGATGGTGGACTCTATTGCTTTATACACCACTGAAGTCTCTCCCCTCCCCAAATTTCCCTTCTCAGGCACCACTCCCAAATCTCCAGGAATTTCCCATCCCAGAGTTGGCAACCCTAACCAGAACTTCATCACAGATTGTCAAACTCCCTTTTAATTTTACTGCTCACTTGCCATAGAAGTTGGGAGGGGGATCAAGACAGTGTGAATTTCAAATGCTTTCACTTTTAGATGCTTTGAAGTAGTGTTGCTTATCATGCCGGGGAACATCCACAGGCCTTGAGTCTCAGTTTACACCACCTGGATTTTGTCTACGTGTTGGGGGGATGTCACCAAGGTGGGAACACTGAGCCATTGGTTTTGGTGAGTGGAATACCTGGGGGTGATTGTCTCGTAGCCTTTTAGGGTGCCTGTTTGAACCTTTTATATCTATCGCTTTTGTGCTTCCATTTTCAGTTCTAACACAGCCAACATACAGGCTGGGTCCTATCAATGCCTCAATAAACTTTACATTCTTCTGAATGAGTGTTGTTGGGAACTGATTTCTCCCAGAGTCTGACACAGATATAATTCTGAGGGGGGCGGGGAAATCTAGAACTCTCTTGCCGGACCTCATTGATTTGGAGTTACGTTCAAATTATTCAATTGTTTCATTGAATATGGCGTTAAAATCATTCCTCAACAGACTTGTTAACTTCACCAAATACAGTTGCCATCTCCAGATTCAGAACTACCTGGAGATTTGAGGGTGGAGCCTGGAAGAGTGGGGTTTAGGGAGGGGAGGGACCTCGATAGAGTATAATGCCATGCGGTCCACCTTCCAAAGCAGCCATTTTCTCCAGGAGAAGTGGAATATGTTAAATACATAAATAACAAATGAATAGTTTAAGTAGTCTGGAGATCAGTTGCCATTCCTGGAGATCTCCAGCCCCACCCGAAGGTTGGCAACTGTATTATCTCTAAAGTTTGAGCTTTACAGCGGTAGATGGCCTTTTAGGGACCAGTGTGCAGGAGCCCTGACTCTGCTGAGCAGAATTTCTTTCTCTTCATCTGTTACATAATTAGCTGTGGGAAAGTGAGTCAGTCTCTCCATGTCTTCTTCCCAGAGTTTACTGTGCAGTTGACTGAATGGTGAAAAAGACCCCAAATGTAGCAGCCATTATTTCTCAGCAGCCAGAAGTTTTCAGGAAATGAAGCTGCGCCCCTTCTAGGAGCCTTTCTGTAAACAGGCTTGTGAGTTCAAGTCCACTTCATCACCCCACGTTCCACCACAGGCACAGGGAGGCTTTGTCCTTTAATAAGCAAGGATGCTTTGTTTAGCTTGATCACAAGGAAACCAAAACTACAAAAAATACTTTGTACTATTATAGAAGGACTCCACGGGAACTCCAGATGGAGAAACGAAAGCTTGCTGAGAAGAAGAAGAAGGAAAAAAAATCAAAAGAGGCTGCTTGTATACTTTAAGCAACCCATATAAATTAGCAAAGGATGCATCTTTCCCCTCAGGATAAAGCTGGAGCAGCCATGTTTGTTGATTCAGCTCAGAGTAGCATCTCCCTCACCTGAATCAGGCTTCTCAAGTACTTACCGTGATTCAGCGGGGGACACAGACATCTTCGCAGGACTAATCCTGCGGGGACAACAGACGCGCCGCACCATGCCATCGCCAGGAAGTGATGCCGGGTGATGCTCTGGCAATGGGGCTGGAAACTCGATGGGACCATAGAGTTTTCAGCCCCATTGCTAGAGCGTTGCTCAGTGTCACTTCCTGGCGATGGCATGGTGCGTTACAGGGAGGAATGGTCCGACCAGGGAGCATGTTTCCCCCACTGGATCGCGGTAAGTACTTGGGAATCCTAACCTGAATGGATGGTTGCTGAAAGTGTGGTTTGGTATTTCTTCAGAGGACCCCTAGAAAGGCCGGAAGTACACTCATTTCTATATAAATACATCTGCCCTGTCACTTCCAAAGCTGGCTTTACTTTTGAAACAAAACAGCTGAGGGGAGCCCTGCCCATCACTCTTCCCTCCTTTCTTTTACCACCTCATGCCACTTCAGACACTTCTTTCCCCAGCCGTGATCAGCTGAGGGGATCCGTATTCATCTGCCCTCACCCATGTCCACATTTTGCTATGTCAAATGGACCACATATCCCCCTTGCATTTGGCTGGGATGGTGGAGACAGAGAATGAACAAACATGGCTGTCCCATAAGATGAAAAGCCTGGACCAGCCAGCCACCCCCACACACACACCAGCTTGCTTACACTGGCAACACTTTCTCATGCATCGCCTCGTAATGCCTGTTCCCTTACCTGAGACAGTGGCAGATGGTGCTGTGTAGTCTTAGGTGAATCACTGCGTGAGAGACCTGGGCCGGGTGCCAGCGGCTGTTCACAATCCACTGCGAGAACAAAAGAAGCTGAACCTTACATAAGATTCACAAGCGAGGGCCTCTGCATTTTAAGCAGACATCTGTTAGGACATTGCAAATTTGCCTGTTATCAGAATTCGGACTAAGCTGCTGGTATGGCAGTTTGCCATATTTCTCTCCTCTGGTGGGCCTATCAGTTCCTTCAGAATTTAAACTTGCATGAGGAACATAACGTCTTGAGTTGTAAAGCAATTGTTCCAAATCTGTACCGAGTCTTTAGAGGAACTGATAGCTAATTCTTATTCTCTTTCTTTATACACTGTGTTGCCTTGGATAGCTGTGAGTGCAAGCCTTGGGCCAATGCAACACTAAACACAACATCCTTGTCTCTCTACACTTGGCACTCTGTTCTGAACAGCTGCTGCTCTGGGCTGGGATATGAGAACCAAAGGTGAGAACATTGTAAGTCAATGGGAAACCACAGAAACTGAAATCTATGAAGCTCCCTTTGACAGTAGGCTTTTCTGCATCTACGATTGACTCCTGATTTTCTTGGCAGTCGATCCACAAGCATTGGAATCGGTCTGGGCACGATACTTGAGCACATCTGCCTTCCCTCTGCATTTTCACAGTTGTGGAGTCAGTTTATTTTCTTCTGAACGTGCCTTCGATGACCAGGATTGTCAAAGGAGGATGCTGTTGTCGTTGATGTCATCAGTGGTGTCACAGAATACCCCCTTTTAGTTTTTTGTGCACACTTATGCCAATATATCAATGTAAATGTTGCATTTGTTTAATAAAAAATGGAACCAGTCATTTCAGGTTTAGGAGGAGAAAGAGGAAGGAGAAGAAGGGGGGAGGGGAAGGATTTATACCCTGCCCTTCACTACCCAAAGGAGTCTCAGAGTGGCTTACAATCTCCTTTCCCTTCCCCTCCCCACAACAGACACCCTGTGAGGTAGGTGGGGCTGAGAGAGCTCTCAGAAAACTGCTCTTGAGAGAACAGCTCTAAGAACTTGTGATTGACTCAAGAACATCAGACTCCATCTACTCCATCTACTCCAGCATGGCCAACCAGATACAACCAGGCAGTCCATTGCATGGCCAACCATGCTGGCCAACCAGGCAGTCCATTTTGCCTGAAGATCAACTTCCCACAGGAAACTGACAATAGGCCATTTCATGGGGGCAGAACCACCAATAATTTTTCCTTCCCCCTAGCCCTTGTTTTGGGCTCCCTGTAATGTCCCCAGTCTTCCCATTGCATGATGGGAAGCCCAAACATGCCTCTCAGAGATCGATTCAGGACCACAGTTGGACTGTGGAATGACCGTTTCTCTACCGAGGCCGTATCAACACTGCTTTAAAAAAGTGCTGAATAAAATACAGCAGCCACATGTGAAGGAGTGGGGAATCGAACCCAGTTCTCCCAGAGTAGAGTCCACCACCCTTAACCCCTTCACCAAACTGGCTGTCTAGGAGAGGGAGTGGTTTGAGGGAAATGACAGTCCAATCACTGAAAAGTGGGCTAGAGGAGGGTGGGAGTGGGTGGGACAAAAGAAACTGAGGAAAGCGGTATGCACAAGGAAAAAGGTGACTCAACATTGGCATCCAGGAAATGATCGGGGTAAAAGTGGTCTCAAACCAACCGGAGAAAAATGTTATATGTGTGTTTGTGTGTGTGTGGGAGGGAACTGAAGGCACAAAAATACATGTGGAAATCAGGGAATGATCCAAAGTAGTATGGGACCAGGACCAAGGGAAAATCCCAATCGTGTGTGTGTGTGTGTGTGTGTGGGAGGGAGGGAACTGAAGGCACAAAAATACATGCAGAAATCAGGGAATGATCCAAAGTAGTATGGGACCAGGACCAAGGGAAAAACCCAATCGGATACGCCTACTGCTGAATGGCGTTTGAAATCCTGTCACGGTCGGTTTTGAACTGGCGACTTTGCTTAAAAAACAAACAAAAAGAAACAAGCATTCTGTTGCCAGGCTATGGACCACATTTCACCAAGGGCTTGCAGATGTATCCTCAAGTCAGGGAAATCAATACTTCTCCAGGAAAATAATGTCGCTTTTGTTCAATCCCCTTAGTTCCTTTCATTCAATACTTCGAAAACTGAAAGGGTGTCTCGAGTTTGCTCCCTATTGAGGTATTGGATAGAATATTGGTTCCGTGTTTCCAAAAAACATCTATAAAGTGTGGGTAGAGAATATAAGTACGTACAGAGGGGCTTGGAGGGTCTGACCAGTGCCCCATCTGGCCCAGCCTCCAGTTTTATTAAGTGGCAGGAAGACCAATTGCCCTGGAGGCCAATGGGGAGGGCACAGAGGCTCAGCCATTCCCCGGCTGCTTTCCAGCACTGGCACTCTGAGGCTGCTTCTGCTGTGTTTGGAGGTTCCCTGTTTTGATAGCCAGTCGCTCTTGATGGATCACTCCTACACGATTCTGTCTTGTGAAGCTTTCTGTGCTTCCATCTGGCCACTTCCTCTACCCAACGTAAATGTTATTGACTTCTATCGTGCCTCCCTTGTCGCCCCCCCCCCCGTGGAGGCTGATTCCGCATTGGCTTTTCCCTCCCTTGTTTTATGAAACCCACGTTGGAGCAGAAATTCCCCTCTGCATTGCAAGCTGCTTCCACTTCCTATGATCATCGGGTTTTATGGTAGCTTCCACACTTCATGCCGCTTTCGTGTTCTTTGATCACCGGTTTTACGGTACATTCAGCATAGATTTATGGCCATTTTATGGCCGTTCAGGGGTGACTCTGCAGTCAGCACCGGCATTGCCCCGAGGTATTTGAATGTGTGGTTTTGAACTGCACTTTCCCCTCCCAGTTGAGAAAATGTGGAGCAAATGCTAGATGCAGAATTGCCCTAAGAAGTCCCAGACTCTTCAGTAAGGTTGCCAGCTCCAGACTGGAAAATACCTGGAGATTTTGGGGGGCGGAGCCTGAGGAGGGCAGGGTTGGGGGGAGGGACTTCAGTGGGGTATAATGCCAAAGAGTCCACCTTCCCAAGTGGCCATATTCTCCAGGTGGACTGATCTCTTTCACTTGCAGATCAGTTGTAACCCAAGAGATCTCCAGCCACCATCTGGAGGTTGGTAGCCCTACACTCCAGCCTTTTCTCATAGGAAAGGTGCTCCAACCCTTTAAACATTCTAGTTATCCTCTTCTGTGCTTTTCCCAACTCTTCAATATCCTTTTTGAGATATGGCAACCATAACTGTACACAACCTTCCAAATAAGGCCACACCCAAGATCTGTACCGGGTACTACAATATTAATCATTTTATTTTGGATCCCTTATCTAAGAATCCCCAGCATGGAGTTTCACTGCAGCTGCCCACTGAATTGACATTTTCATCAAGCTAAAACTCCAAGACCCTTTTTCCTCTCAGACTCAGTCAGTTTACAGATACAAACAGAATCATAGAGTTGGAAGGGGCCATTTTATCTCTTCTTTATTGCAGTTCTTTGTTAAGATTTTTGTCTTAGTTATGTTTATTTTGAGGCCCGCTACTGCGCCATAATCCCGTATTATTTTAAGTAAGTTTTTTATCGAAGAGTTTGGATCTTCCAAAATGAAGACCAAATCATCCGCAAACGCTTGCAGTTTAAATTGTTCTCCTTTGATTTTCAGGCCTTTAACTTCCTCTGAGTTTCTTACTCTTTCAGTTAATGTCTCCAGTCCAAATATAAATAACAATGGGGATAATGGACAGCCTTGCCTCGTTCCTTTTTCTATAGGAATCTTTCTAGTAAGTTCTCCATTTATTATTATTTTTGCCCATTGTTCCTTATATACAGCTTCTACCATGTTCTTGAAATTGTTCCCACAATCCCACAATGTTAGCTTTTGTTTCATAAATTCCCAATTGACGTTGTCAAAGGCTTTCTCCGCGTCAAGAAACATCAATGCCAGTTTTTTGCCAGGTTGGTATTCATAGTACTCTATAATATCGATTATGGTTCTTATATTTTGTTTGATTTGTCTTTTGGGGAGAAAGCCTGATTGATCTTGATGAATAATTTGGGACATTACCTTTTTAAATCTGTCTGCTAATATTGCTGCATAGATTTTGTAATCTACATTCAGAAGCGAGATTGGCCTGTAGTTCTTAATTTCAGACCCTTCTGTGTTCTGTTTGTGGATCAAAGTTATTAATGCTTCATTCCATGTTTGTGGGATTTCTGCCGTTTGCACAATATTCTGCACCAGATCTTTATATAGTGATGTTAGTTCCTCTTCACATTTTTGGTAGAATTCTGCCATTAAACCATCTGGTCCTGGAGCTTTTTTCTTCTTTTGTCTTTTAAGTGCCTCAATAATTTTGCACATGGTTATTGGGTCATTTAATATTTTCTTTTGTGTTTCTGTGAACCTTCCTAGATTGTGTTTCTCGAGGTATTCTTGGCTAGCCTTTTTATCAAATGCTTCTTGATTATATAACTTTGTATAGAAATTTTCTACAATGTTTTTCATTTTCTCGTTTGTATATTCTAATTCACTTTTTTCATTCTTTAACGCTGTAATGGTTCTCTTCTCTATTTCTTTTCTTAGCCTGTACGCTAACCATCTCGTTGGTTTATTCGCGTTTTCGAAGTGATACGCCTTTGCATAATCTATTTTCTTAGCAATTTCTTGTGTTAAGAGCATGTTCACTTGATGTTGAATTAGTTTTATCTTTATTTGGATTTCTCCTAAGTTTCCATCTTTTTTCAAGTTCCCTTCTTCTTTTTTTAGATTCTCAACTAGTTTTTTGTATTGTTCATTCTTTTGCTTCCTTTTCCATATTTCTTGTGTGATTAGCAGTCCCCTTATATATGCTTTCAATGTGTCCCAGACTGTATTGATTGATATATCTTCTGTTCTATTTATCTTGATAAAATCTTTAATTTCCGTTTTAAGTTTCCCTAAAAAAATGTTTATCTTGTAGTAGTCCAACGTTCAATCTCCATCTTTTTTGCTTAGTCCCCGTGTGTAACGCTATCCACATCGGGTTATGATCAGCATATGTTTTGGGTAGAATCTCCACTTCTGCTAGATCTTTTGCCAGTTCCACATTTACCCAAATCATGTCTATACGTGACCAGGATTTAAACCTATCGGAGAAAAATGTGAAATCTTTCGTCTGCGGGTTCCTTGTTCTTCAGATATCAATGAGATTTAGTTCTTCTGCCATTCGTAAAAAAGATTTTGGTAGGAGCGTGCCATTTTTTATTGTTTTCTTCGTTCTTTTTCTGTCCTCTCTCTCATTTAATACGGCATTATAGTCGCCCACTAAAATTATATCTCCTATGCATTCCTTCGCTACTATTTCTTTCAGTTCTTTATAGAAATTTTCTTGGTTTTGATTTGGGGCATATATATTCACTATATGGACTGTTTTTCCATTGAGTCTAATTCGGACCACCAACATTCTAACATTTAGTGATTTATATTGAAGTTCTGGATTGAGGTGCTCTTTAACATATGTTACCAGGCCTCTTTTTTTTTACAGTATCTGATGCGACAAATGTTTTGCCTAGTTTTTTACAGTCTAGATGTTTACTGTGAGTTTCTTTTATATGTGTCTCTTGAAAACAGGTGATGGTTGGGTTTAGTTTTAGGGTTTGATGGAATGTTTTTTTCCTTTTTTGTGGGCTGTTCAGCCCATTTACGTTGACCGATAGGATAGAAAGTTTTTTAGTAGCCATGTTTCTTATCTTGTTTTGTTAAGACTATGTTTTTCAGTTGCAGCCTGGTTCTTATTTGTGATTCAGTCCTATTCTTAATTTGTTGTTTTTTTTCTCTTTGTGTATATCCTGTTTCTCCTTCCCTGTGGGTTCTGCTTGTGCTGTTGCACCGTCCTGTGTATCACTTCCTTCTTCCTCGTCTTCTTCTTCCTCCTCTTCTTCTGCACCCCTTTGCCAGCCCAAGTCTTCTCCTTCCGTATCTAGGAAATTTTCCAATTTGAAGATAGAGTCTATTCTGTATCTTTTTGTTTTATAGGAAAAAAGAAGTCCTTCCGGGAGCAACCATTTGTATTGAATTTGATTTTTTCTTAATAGGTCTGTTAGTATGTCGTAGTTCCTTCTTTTTTCTCTTATTCTCCATGGTGTTTCTTTGAGAATTTTTATTTCAGATCCCATTATTGTTAGTTTCTTTGAATTTGCCACATAGATAATCTGATCTCTGGTTCTCTTTCTAAGGAACTTAACGTGGACTTCTCTTGGGAGTTTGTGTCTTCTGGTAAACGCTGAACTTTTCCTTTGTATCATTTCTACGTCATCAGAAATCTCTTTTTCGTTTTCTAGTCCCAATTGCTCTACTATATTGGTTATTAATACTTCTTTTAAATTCTTATCCACTTGTTCACTTACATTTTGGAATCTTAATATTGTTTCTGCTTTTTCCGCTTCTAACATGATCAGTGTTTGCTCCATTTTGTCTACTTTAGTCTTAACCTCTTGAACATCTTGGTCAATTTCCTCTACCTTTTCTTCCAGTTGCGTAGTATTATCTATTATTTTTTGTATTTTTGATTTTATCTCTTGAGTATCATTTTTTAGTTGAGTTGAGAGGTCGTTAATTTTTGTGTGTATGGGTTCTAGCCCCTTTTTCAGTATCAGTAGTTCCTCTGTCTGTTGCCCGGCTTGTTGCAGGTAACTAGTCATTAATGTTTGAATATCGTTCAGTGTTGCTGGTGGACCACCTGTTTTGAGTTGGGGTAGTCCTCCTCCCTGGCTAGGTGATGGGAGACCCGGCTTCTTAAATGATCCTGATGCCATTTTTAAATTTTTATTATTATTATTATTATTATTATATAATTTTGTTTTCTTGCACCCTATTTGGGCTTGTTTCAAGGTTTGGTTTTGGTACCAAACTTTTCTTAAAAAATAATTTGGTTCTTTATTTGACTTATATAGTGGTTGCTGTCTCTTTAAGTTCTCTTTAAGTTCCTCTAGGGTGATCTAAATCAGTTCTTTAAGTTTTATTATTATTTTGGTTTTCCCACTCTTATTGTACCCTTACTCTCCCTATTTCTAGTTTTCACCACGCTTTTGTAATGTTTTTCTGTTTGTTTTGTCAATTTCAAAGTCCCCTTTTGTTGTTGTTGTTCAGTCGCACAGTCGAGTCCGACTCTTCGCGACCCCATGGACAATCTCCCGCCAGGCTCTCCTGTCTTCCGCCGTCCTCCGAAGTTGGCTCAATTTCATGTTCGTTGCATCGCTGACACTGTCTAACCATCTCATCCTTTGCCGTCCTCGTCTTCTTTGACCTTCAATCTTTCCCAGCATCAGGGTCTTTTCCAGTGAGTGCTCCCTTCTCATTTGGTGGCCAAAGTATTTGAACTTCAGTTTCATTATCTGGCCTTCCAGGGAACAGTCAGGGTTGATTTCTTTGAGGATTGACTGATTTGTTCTTCTTGCAGTCCAAGGGACTCTCAAGAGTCTTCTCCAGCACCATAGTTCAAAAGAATCTATTCTTCGGCGCTCGGCCTTCCTTATAGTCCAGCTCTCGCAGCCATACATGACTACTGGGAATACCATTGCTTTGACCATGCGGACTTTTGTTGGCAGGGTGATGTCTCTACTTTTTATCATGCTGTTTAGGTTCGCCATCGCTTTCCTCCCAAGGAGCAGGCGTCTTTTAATTTCATGGCTGCAGTCACAATCTGTGGTGATCTGGGATCCCAGGAACGTGAAGTCTGTCACTACTTCCACGACTTCCCCTTCTATTTGCCAAGGAGTGATGGGGCCGGATGCCATGATCTTAGTTTTTTTGATGTTGAGCTTCAAGCCCACTTTTGCGCTCTCCTCTTTTACTCTGAGCAAGAGGCTCTTTAGATCCTTTTCACTTTCAGCCATTAGAGTGGTATCATCTGCATATCTGAGGTTGTTGATCTTTTCCCCAGCAATCTTAATTCCCGCTTGTGATTCATCCAGGCCAGCATTTCGCATGATGTACTCTGCATATATATTAAATAAGCAAGGTGACAGTATACATCCTTGTCGTACTCCTTTTCCTATGCTGAACCAATCAGTTGTTCCGTATCCGGTTCTAACTGTCGCTTCTTGGCCCTTATACAGGTTTCTCAAGAGACATGTGAGGTGGTCTGGTACTCCCATCTCTTTAAGGACCTGCCATAGTTTGTTGTGATCCACACAGTCAAAGGCTTTAGCATAGTCAATGAAGCAGAAGTAGATATTTTTCTGGTACTCTCTTGCTTTCTCCATAATCCAGCGAATGTTGGCAATATGATCTCTCGTTCCTCTACCTCTTCGAAACCCAGCTTGTACTTCTGGTAGTTCTCTATCCACGTACTGTTGAAGCCTAGCTTGTAGGATCTTGAGCATGACCTTGCTAGCGTGTGATATGAGTGCAATTGTGCGATAGTTTGAACATTCCTTGGCGTTGCCCTTCTTTGGGATTGGAATGTATACTGATCTTTTCCAATCCTGTGGCCACTGTTGCGTTTTCCAAATTTGCTGGCAAATGGAGTGCAGCACTTTAACAGCATCATCTTCTAAGACTTTGAATAGCTCAGCTGGAATACCATCACCTCCACTAGCTTTGTTGTTAGCAATGCTTTCTAAGGCCCATTTAACTTCACATTCCAGGATGTCTGGCTCGAGGTCAGTGATTATACCGTCGTGGTTGTCAAGGACATCGAGGTCTTTCGTGTATAGTTCTTCTGTGTATTCTTGCCATCTTTTCCTAATCTCTTCTGCTTCTGTTAGGTCCCTACCGTTTTTGTCCTTTATCATGGCCAGCTTTGCATGGAACGCTCCCTTGATTTCTCCAACTTTCTTGAAGAGATCTCTAGTCCTTCCCATTCTATTGTTTTCTTCTATTACTTTGCACTGTTCATTCAGGAAGGCCTCCTTATCTCTCCTTGCTGTAAATCTTACTTCCTCTTTAAATCACTGTTCCTCGGAGTTACGTTCTTTACGTAACGTGCAGCGCAGCCCCTGGGCTCTGGGTTGTCTTTTTACGTCGTTTCCGCTTATTTCCGCTGATTGCGTAAGCCTCTCTTGCTTCTGCGCGTTTTAGACGCCCCGATTTGGATCCTCTGAGACTCCGTCGTCGACACTGCACTCCACTCTCCGATCTCCTCGCCTCACTGCTCTCGGACTCCGCCCCCACCACCTCGGACCTCCGCTCGCACGCAGCCTCGTCTCCGATGTGCACGGCTCCCCCGCGATTTTGGCTCTTAAAGAAACAAAAAGCACAGCTGTGAGTGATCAATTCTCCCTGCTGTTTCCATTAGGTTCCGAGATTTCTGTCGCTATTGCTATTGCTAACTTGTTTTAACTTTCGTTTGATTATCACGCGTTCCTTAGTTTACCCCCTCTTTGTGGACCCTGTGAATGGCCAGTTTACTCTATGCCCTTTTCCACTTCCTTACTTACTTTAAGCGTGCTGGATTTTTCTTGGCTTTTATCTTTGCTAGTGACCCTTATTCTACCTTCTTTAAAGCTCTTAAGTTTTTAATAAGGTACTTAGCTTCGGGCTTTGTCTTTCGGCTTCTAATGTCCCCCGCTGCTTTTCCTGAAGTCTCGGCTATGTAGGCGATGATTCTTCTCACCGCTTTATCTCCTAGTTTCTCCCGCTTCTGGAGCAGCTTCCTTTGGCCTGGGAGAGACGCCACTTCTCCCATAGGAAACCCAAGCTCCTTGCTGAAGTTCTTTCTTAATGTAAGAACTTCTGTTCGGTTTTAGAACAAAAGTTTTGAGAAATAGGAGAGGTTGGACGCTCAGAGCTCCCACTCCACGTCTTTCCTCGTCGAGACCAGAAACCGGAACCGGGTTGCGGTGCTCATCTTCGTTTCAAAGCCGAAGAGCCAGCACTGTCTGAAGACGTTTCCGTGGTCATGTGGCTGGCATGACCAAACACCAAGGCACATGGAACGCTGCTACCTTCCCACTGAAGGGGTACCTATTTATCTACTTGCAATTTCTTGCTTTCCAACTGCTAGGTTGGCAGGAGCTGGAACTAGAGACGGGAGCTCACTCCGTCCTGCAAAGAGCTTCATAGTCCTCTTTAATTTTCATGATGGTATTTGCGGCCATGTCATTCATCCCCACATGAACTGGCACAAACAGGTACTGATCAGTAGGTCTTATCAGTTTTGGCAGTCGGTCTGTAATATCCTGAATTCTGGCCCCAGGTAAGCAACACATCTCTTGGAGTAGGGGATCAGGCCTAAAACATTCCATTCCATACCCCTGAGCAGAGAGTCCCTGATGACTACAACTTTCTGTTTCCTTCCACTTCCGTGTCGCTCCATGCCCTCTTCACTCCCTTTTCCAGGCCTTTGTGGCTCTTCTTCCACTCTTGTCTCCATCACCCTCTCAAGCACCTCAAAATGATTCTTGATTTCCAGTGGACCAGAGCGTCATCTTGGTCGATGTCTTCGGGTTTGTACTGTAGAACTGAGAGGAGGCTCAGAAGGGAGATCGACTCTTCCTTCTTCTCCTTGACTTTCTTCTTCATGTTCTTGCAGAGTTCCCAGGCTCTTGTCAATAAAATCCTCCTCTTCCTTGATTTCCTGAAAGGTGGTGATCCTCTCCTGCAGGCTCTGAATGTTCTCCTCCAAAAGCCTGACCAGCTTACACTTCTGACAAGTGAAGTCCGTCTTCTCTTCTGGGAGGAAAACGAACATGGCACACTCCATGCAGGTGACTGGAAAGGGGCCTTCAGTCAGCATCATTGCCATCCCAGTATATTTCAAGAGTACTCTGAGCAGAGTTTCGGGGCCCTCAGGCAGATCCTCAGGCTAAGAGCCACAGGCCAAGAGCCCTTTAGATCTCGCCCTTCGGCTCGCACCTCTGGCGAGGAGGAGCCTTTTGTTTCAAAAGGTCACTTCCTGCCAAGCACAGCAGAGCTCTGCACAGTAGGGGGCAGGGCTTGCAATCAACAGCAACTCACTCAGCCCCCAGCAGCCCCCAACACACAATTAGCCCACACAGAACTTAAACACAGCCACTCTCTAGCAAGCTCCAAAGAACCCACTCACCCTCAGCTTCTCACACAGCAGCTAGGAAAGGCAGAAGGCAGAAAGACAAAAAAAACCCCTTATCTTCTGGCAGCATCTCCAGCCGTTATATCTACGTCAGAAAGTGGAAGGGTTGAGCACATAAAAAAGGGGCCAGTTGGAGTCAGGATGCAGAGGTACAAATTGAATCACCTTGATTAGAATAAGGAGAAATGCACAGTGGTGAAAGATATTAGCATCTGTAATGAAATTAGACTCCTGTGTTCTTATTGAGCCCTATTGGGGTCCATTATCCTGAACTTGTTAATGAATTCTGGTTTAGCAATCTCACATTATAATTTCCACCTGAAGTTTCAAAGGAGTGAACCTTTGTCATATCTAGACTGTATTTACTTATTAAAACAGATAATACATTATGTATAATTTAGTTATCAGTTAACACATAAAATATTACAGCTTTTTAAGATTAGTCCAACAAAAAATCATACATGGCCCTGACCTGGATGGCCTAGGCTAGCCTGATCCAAGCCCCGTTCAGCCTTGCCAGCGGCTCCCGTGTGCGTGGGGGGGGGAGAAGGCTGAGCGGGTGTTGGAGATCCAAGCCCCGCTCAGCCTTCCAATGGGCTCCCATGGGCTTGGGAGGGGGAGAAGGCTGAACGGGGCTTGGAGATCCAAGCCCTGTTCAGCCTTCTCCCCCCCTCCCAAGCCCGCGGGAGCCGCTGGCAAGGCTGAACGGGGCTTGGATCTAAGAGATCTAAGCCCCGTTCAGCCTTCCCATGACCTCTTTTTTCAGTATTCGCTCCATAAGACGCACACACTTTCCCCCCCACTTTTTTTGGGGGAAAGTGCATCTTATAGAGCAAAAAATACGGTAAGTGGGGAGATGGGAGACCACTAAGGAAGTCCAGGATTGCTACAGAAAGGTAGGCAATGGCAAACCACCACTGAACTTGCCTTGAAGACTCTACAGGGTTGCTGTAAATCAGCTGTGGTTTGACTGTACTTTCCACCGCTGCCTCTGTTCAATCACTCCAACGTGTTGGGAAATGGGGTGGGGTGGGGGATGCAATACAAGCAATTTGTGCTGTAGTGAGTAAAAGTGAGCAGGAAAGTTTTCAAGCCTGGAAAGAACCTCAATGTTATGAGGCAGAAAGATATTTTTTCAGAGGAAAACCATTGGAAATGAACATGCACTTAGTATACTTAACATAATTTCACTGTTCACTGAGGTGGGGAAAACATTTTATAAGACCCTTGCCCATTTTCCTCAAACTGTTCTCCTTTTAAAAAAAAATCGAGCCTTTACATCTCTGGTTATTGGTCAGTGGGAAGTGGGCCACAGGCGACCATAGCATTTCAGAGTCCACCGTAGCCCAGTAAAGAGGAAAGGGTGTACAACCTGCATGCGTATATCCAAGCACAGACAATCCACTGCATTAGAACTCAGGCTAAAGCAATCAATATTTATTTTTCTCTTTCTCTCTCTCTGCCTTAGCCTTACAAGTTATAGAGCTGTAACCATCTTCTGTGCCATGAAGCTGTGATCAAATTAGAAGCCGAGGAGTGAAATGATTCACCAGAGCCCTGCCTTTTATTGCCAATAGAGAAATGTTCACTATTATGCAGCCTAGTCGTAGCGCAAAGTAGTTCCCACCTTTTGTATTGGCTCTTATTACAGGTACCCATCACTAGAATATAGTACTTTCATTTAGAGCCCGTTATGGTGCTATTAAGAATTCTCCACCAAAACACACAAGATTAAAAGCAGGGAAAGCTGGGCAGAAAGGTTGTAGTTGCCTCTACCACCATTTCAGCATCAACATGTTTACGACTGACACTGGTTTTCAGTGCACACAGTAGGAGATCGGCTTCCATGCACATTGTTGGAGTTACACAGCCTCCAGAGCTCTGAAATACTTACCATTTTGACATTTACTCTGTCCTCTTTCCTGGAGTAATTCTACTGAAACTGTTGACTATACGGTAATAAAACTCTATGGTCAATAGCAATTTTGTCATTGACTTCAGCAGAGATATGATTGCATCCCCTGTTGATACTTATTAGCGAATGTGAGAATAGTGGTGTGGAATGAAATGGGTTTTGCTATGAAGTTTCTAAAGCCAGGGCTCTTAAGATCAAAGTTTTTTAATAATTCAAACGTGTTGGCAGTTCAAAGCTTTTCAGATTTACTTTTTGTGCTTGAGATAATCCTTTGTTTAAACATTCCTTTGTGTAGTTCTTGCGGTTCCTTTCATCCACAAATCCAGAGTCTCTAAGTAAAGACATCCCATAAAAACATGTGACAACATCTTCTTTGGATTGCACTACTCCAAAATACAGGTGGGTTCCCAATTTTTTTTAAAAAAATACCTTTTCCTATGCAAAACCTGCATACTAGGGTGAAAGATTTATTTCAATTGTCCTAATATTTTAATTGCCATGATTAACCCTGGTCATGTAGACAAGGGGGTCCTCAACCTTTTTGAGTCTGTGGGCGCCTTTGGACTTTTGACACAAAGTGGTGAGTACAACCACAAAATGTCTGCTGCAGGAGGTGGAGCCAGTCACAAAATGCCCGTCGCAGGAGGTGGGAGCGACCATCCAGAGGAAGGCCAAGTGCAGGAGAGAAGAGGGGTAATTTTAAAAAAATACACTGGGAAAGAGGAATGAGAGGGAATCAAAGCAACATTTCAAGGAAGCTGTTTTTGAAATAGTGACATTTTAGTCTGATCTTCGGTGGCCAATCAGAAGCACTGCTGGGCAAGTGCTCCACCTGGATCCATCCACATTCTAAAAGCACATAATGAGCATCAGGGAAGATTCCTGTGGGCACCAGGACACCCACAGGCACTGCCCTGGGGACCCCTGATCTAGACAGTGATGTTTTTGGAACCCCATTCTTACCTTCAAGTTTGCAAAGGTCAGCCACAGTCCTGGGCAGTGTTCCCTCTAAGCTGAGTTAGTGTGAGCTAGTGCATGGTTTTTTAGCCTCCAGCTCACACATTTTTGTCTCAGCTCAGGAAGGATGGCTCCAGAGCAAACTAATTTATGCAGCAGCCAAATCACTCACTCACAACTTTAATGCCAAAAACTCACAAAGTAGAATTTTTGCTCACAAGACTCCACAGCTTAGAGGGAGCATCCTGGGAGAATACCTAATGGAAACTTCACTTCCAAGCTATAACAAGCAGATTAAGTATTGCTTCATACACACATCTGCATCATTCAATGAACTGCAAGACCAAGCGATTACTTACGTGTGTGAATGTGCAGTCCAGATTCAGCTGGAACGGGCTATCAGGGATTCTGACAGAAATGCCTCCTTGGACTGGGCAACTGCATGTTCTGTTGTAGCCATACTAATGGTGTTGGTCCTCCTTGCTGTACCAAACGCCGTTCTGTGGAGCATGCTTATTCCCATGAGGTCCAAACCCTTCCTTGGGCCAAGACCACGTGATTTCCTCTACCATGTGAGTGATAAAAGTGTCGGGGGCATTCTCATGTCCTTCCTTCCATTTCTGCCTCTCAAACGAGAATGTGTTTATAGGGAGGGATTCAGCCACACACACCCTTCGGACACATTTCTAGGAGTGTGGAAGTTCTAGGGTTGCTACTTGACATGCCCTGAGCTGCACAGCCCGTGCCAGTTGGATCTCCTGAAATCTCTGACGCTAAGCAGGTTGGGCTCTGATAGTACAGATGGCCATGAACTGGTTCACAAGACAAACGTCAACACAAACTTGGCTCCCTTTGGAGGCCCGAACCAATGTTCGGGGGAAGTCGACTTCCCCAAACATTTTACTGGGTTTTTGTCTGAGCAGTGCGGGTCTGTAGTTGACCTGTTAGGTTTAAATGGCTGCCAGCCATTTCACCAGTTGGTTTAGCTCCCCCCCCCCTTCAAAGTGGGGAAAGCAAATCTGACTGGTGAAATGGCTGCCAGTCGTTTAAACCAAACAGTGGGGCAGGTCCACCTGTCAGCTGTTAGGTTTAAAAGGCTGCAAGCCATTAAAGAACAAAGTTTTAAATGGTTGCCAGCCATTTTACCCTTCCTGGGTGATCTCCCCCTTTCTCCCAGCTACAGCAAGCTGTGGCCAGGAGAAAGGGGAATCTGGTTTAGTTTGGGGTCTTTTAAACTTGGTTTGGCTTGGGGTTCAATTTGGGAGCTGCCTTGAACCCTGAACCAAAATTTTTAGGTTCATGCCCATCCCTACTGTTTAAAACTTGGCTGGGAGAGCATCAAGGATGTCCAGGTGAGCTGTGCGGAGGCAGGCAATGTCCAATCCCCTGTGAATGCAGAAAAGAGCAAGAGTCAAGTAGCACCTTAAAGACTAACACAATTTGTGGCAGGGTATGAGCTTACATGAGTCACCGCTCACTTCTTCAGATATTCTTCAGATGTCTGAAGAACTGTGCAGTGACTCACAGAAGATCATACCCTGCCACATTTTTTTAAGTCTGTAAGGTGCTCCTGGACTCTTGCTCTTTTCTACTGCTATGGACAGACTAACACAGCTACCCATCTCTGCCTGTGAATGTCTGACCTGACCTGGATGGCCCAGGCTCGCCCGATCTCACCTAGATCTCAGAAGCTAAGCAGGGTTGGCTCTGGTTGGTACTTGGATGGGAGACCACCAAGGAAGTCCAGGGTCGCTACACAGAGGCAGGCAAGGGCAAACCACCTCTGAACATCTCTTAGCTTGAAAACCCTACGGGGCCACCAGAAGTTGGCTGTGACTTGACAGTGAAAGGTGTTGTAGTTACTATGTCCCTTCCCTTGCTGTGGTTTGTGCATGGATGGGGCCAGGATCATATCAGGGGAGGAATGCTGACAGGGTCTATATCTGCCTGATGTGAGCAAACTGTATCCTGCCGCTCCAAGATAGGTGAGTGTGGATGGTGAGACAATGGACTTCAGCACAGTTGCTGCCCTCTCTGCTCCTTGGAGCTGGGTGATTTTACTGTTTTATTTCCCTTCTGCACTGGCTTAGGGCAGAGTGGGCGATAGGGAAAGCAGGAAGCTCACCTGATGCTTATTGATGTGTGGGCCATCTTGACAAAGGCTGCTCTGAATGTTAGCAGGTAAATCTGAAAACACCCTGAAATGAGGGCTATTCATTTCCCTCTTAATCGTGACCAGGTAGCTGTTTGCTGGAGTCTGAGTAGGTGAGAGGCGATGTAGTAGTGCATTAAGAAATAGCTTGATGGCAGCTACCTAAGGGTCGATGTTCAGCTTCTCAGCTTGCAAACTCTATTTCACTGGTATGAATTTCACTGGTATGAATTTCACTGGTATGAATTTCACTGGTTCATATCCTCATATCCGTGGATCAGGTACTTCTTTGAATTTCTAGTCCTCTTTTTTTGCAGCTTGTCCTTGACTTTCATTAGGCTAGGCTGCCTTTTATGCCGGCAAGCCGCCAGCGCTTTCTTCCTCTGTCTCTCTCCTCTCCCCGTTCCCCCCCCCTCTCTTAAATAGCGAACATGATATGGAAGTTGCTAACAAAGAGACTTTCATGTCAAATTATTGGGAGGGGGAGTGGAGCCTGATTTGCCTAATAGGATTTAAATTCTTTATCATCTCGGTGACTTTCTGTATATAGTCATATTTGATAAGAAAGGCTTAGCTAATTTTTTTTTCAACCCCTCACTACTTAGTGCACGTTCCCTTACAACCTCCACCACATCGGTACAGATGTTACAAGGCTGTGGCATGTTAGCGTCACACTGCAAAGGCCTTTGCACCCTCTGTCTTTGGGTTGTTCCTGATGTTCCACCTTTGAGACCCAGGAATGCCCCCAGCACATCACTTCTCTGTGTGAGAAGAACGTCTGAGACGGCTTCGAGAGACAGACCCGGGTACCAAACGGGTTCAAGGGTACCTCAGAAGAGTCCAGGCTTCACCTACAGATAGATCCTTCTTATATTCTGGCAGGAGCCCTGCCAAGGACTCCTTATCTTATGAGCTGTAAAGCCAAAGGTTGCCAACTCTAATTTGGGAAATAACTGGAGATATTGGGGGCGGAGCTTGAGGAGGGTGGGGTTTGGGGAGAGGAGGGACAAGGCCATAGAATCCCCCTGCCAAAGCAGCCATTTTCTCCAGGGGAACTGATCTCTGCCACCTCTTGTAATCCCAGGAGATCCCCAGCCACCACCTGGAAGCTGGCAACCCTGTGGAGTACCTGTCTGTCACAAGACACACATCTTTACTGCTTTCCCCTTTGGGTCATTTTGTAGGGGGCACCGGCTGCTTGAACTTGGAACCCCTGCCTTGACAATGACTTTTGCTTAGGTAGGTAGCCACAGCTCCTGTTTCACACTCTCCCTCTACCTCTCCGGCTTTCTGCATGTCCTATTAAGTGGAGTATGTTGCACAGCGCATGGGTGACTGGAGTATTCAGCTCAATAAACTGGAGACGGTTGGTTTAGTCCACAGCTGTTGTCATCATAAAGACGAACCAAAAAAATCACAAATTGCCAAGACATTTTTGTAGACATAGTTAGGAGGTTTTCCCCCCGTTTTTCTTTTAAATTAAAATTCTTCAAAACCGGAGTCCAGAATCGCCTTAATGACTGACAAAATATGTGGCAGGGGATGAGCTTTCATGAGTCACTGCTCACTTTTTCAGATATTGTTTAAGGTACACCTGGACTCTTGTTCTTTACGACAGACAGACTAACACGGCTACTCATCTTGATTCTTCAAAACAGTGAAAGTTTATTTAGAAAATATACGTGCTATCTTTTCAGAGAATTCTACACTGTATTTTTAAGGGGACACTCTGTATGAGTATCGGCATACATAAAACCTTGTTCTTCTCCTGGTCAATTGCCAGTCTGGTGTAGCGGTTAGGAGCAGGGACTCTAATCTGGGAGAATTGGGTTTGATTCCCCACTCCTCCACATGCTGCTGCTGGTGTGACCTTGGGTCAGTCATAAACCCTTTCAGAGCTGTTCTCTCAGGAGCCCGAAATTATGTCTCTTGTGGGGAGGGGAAGGGAAAGGGATTGTAAGCTGCTCAGAGACTCTGAGTGAAAGGAGGGGTATAGATCCGGTCCCCTCCTCCTCTTCCTATTACAACAGTTTTTCACGTACAGGTGTCACCAGTAGGAACCCTCTGTGTGGTGGCCGTCCTCAGCAAGTCCACTCAGAAGGAAGTCCCCTGTTGTTTAGTGGGGCCGATGCCCAGGAAAGGGTCCTCAGGAAGGCATCCTTCATCATTCAGTCACAGGGTGGCAAGCGTCCTTGAGCCTCCCATCAAATGCACCTGATAAGCTCATGCATATAAACAATGATTCCTGTCTGATTCTTACTGGGGGTGATTTTTAGCATTTCACTGCAGAGATGTATAATTTTTTGCCAGACTCTGCTCTGAAGAACAGGAACTGAAACCAACCAACATTTAATTTTTTAAAAAATATGTTAATGAAATTGGCTGATCCATATGGAGGGGGGGGAGAATTATGTACAGTTGCCACCCCTTTGCTGAATTTTTATGAAAACGGGATTAATCCTGGCCCATGCGCCTCTCACCTAAATCAAATGCTGCTTGCGCAAAAGCCAATCTCCTCCCTTCTGAGTGGAAAGGGCTTCATTTCTAGACTGCACAAACCGACAAAAAGTTTTGCAAGTTTCCCAATAATGACTTCAGAGGAAACACAGAAAGTTTCTCATCTCTTATAGACGTTCTAATTTAAAGCAAGAACAGCACAGGGGTTAGGTCAGGAGTCTCTAGCATGGTGCCTTTTCCTGGTGCTTGTCAGGTGTTTTTTTAGAAAGCGGGTGGGCCAAGTGGGGCTCTTGGCCCACCATAGCTTCTTTTTTTTCCTTTTTAATATATATTTTATTGATAAAAAAGAGTACAGTACAAACATCAATTTATAAGTGTAGATAAGGAATGTAAAAATATACATCTTAAGGTTCAACTAGGCTACATCTATTACACTGTACTAATAATACACAGACATGTTAGTCTTAAATCACCACAGAGATTAACAATACTAACTATGTGAGTTATTCAATCGCCATAACAAAACTAAAATTAGCCCATAGTTCATAGTTTGACGAGCCATTATGCTGTAATTTCCATTTGAAGAAAGGAACCAATTTTTAAAATGACATCTGAATCCTTAACCTGTGTTTCCATACATTGAATATCATCTGATATTTTTTCCATAATAAAATAATCCCACAGTTCTGCATACCAGAGATGGATTGTAGGGGGAGTTTTTTCTTTCCATTTTAAGGCTATAATATTTTTTGCTGTCGCAACCATTGTTACAATAAGATCTTTCTCAAGTTTAGATACTTTTAGGGTTTCCCAGAGATTTAATAGGATCAACACTGGATTTAATGGAACCAAGATTTTTGTTATAATTGCTATTTCTGATATTAAAGGTAAAGGTAAAGGTTCCCTTGCTCGAAAGCCAGTCGAATCCGACTCTAGGGTTGCGGTGCTCATCTCCGTTTCAAAGCCGAAGAGCCAGCGCTGTCCGAAGACATTTCCGTGGTCATGTGGCCGGCATGACTAGACACCAAGGCGCACGGAACGCTGTTACCTTCCCACCGAAGTGGTACCTATTTATCTACTTGCAATTTCTTGCTTTCAAACTGCTAGGTTCTGATATTATTTGCTCCCAATACGACTGAATCACCTTGCCCAGCCACCAATTGTGGATAAGCATCCCTTTTTGGCCACATTGTTTCCAGCAGTGGACAGGAATCGATGAAGTATAATGAGATAGTCTAGCTGGGGTTAGGTACCACCTAGAGACCACTTTATATGTTTGTGTTTGTATTGGGATTGCTTTGGAGGTAAAAGCTGGAGAGTGCCATATTTTACGTCATTGGTCTTGCGTTAATTCTCTTCCCAGGTCCCTATGCCAGGCTTCTTGATAGGAATGGCAGTTTAGATTTTCGGATTTCAATAAAATATTATACACTTTTGCGATCAATCTCTTGTTAGAGGTGTCCTCACAATACATTAACTTCTCAAAGTCAGTTAGTCCAAGTCGGATGGGGCATTTAAATTGATGGGTAGCTAACAAATTATTTAATTGCAGGTATTCAAACCAGGGTAAGGTAGAGTTGCTTTTTTGATCTATTTAACCTTTTCAAGTAGATGACCTTTTGGCATTACATCAATAAAGCAGTTAATTTTTGCACGTTTCCAGTACACAAATGCTGATTTGCCCAATCCTGGTTCAAACCAGTGTTGGCCAGTATAAGATGTCAGTGGAAATGTTGGTGGGGCTAGATGCTTACAATTCTTATTCCAGACCTTCTGGGTTGCTTCAAGAAATGGATTCAAATGTGAGGAGACCGAGCATTTCTTTGGTGCATGCCATAAAGCTTCCCAAAACGTAAATGGAGAGAAAGAGTTTTCTTCTATAAGCTTCCATTCTGCTATGTAAGATTTATTATATGGATTAATTACAACATCAAAGACAAGTTAGAACAAGAATACTATTTTATTCAGTTCAGAGCTTAGCACAGACTAAGAGATTACAAAATAAAAAACCTAAGGCTGTTTGCCTTAACTACACATTAGAGATATGCATAATTACCAGTGTAGTGTCCATGTTCCAAAAGTGTCCAAAGGATATGGTCCAGTTAGGTACCAAGGTATTTTGAAGGGAAAGCCCATCCTCACCCTCCATGCACTCTAAGGCACAAAGCAGTCCTTTGTCTCTTCCAGAGAGCACATGTCCAGGTGCAATAAACAGGCAACAACAGGGAACCAAGAAGCAAGAGCAGCACAAGAGCAAGGGACAGAGACAGAGAGAGTCTCTCTCATTGGGTTTGAACAGATATAGCCCAATTTCACTCTCAATCAGCTGTGGCCATCAGCCAATGGGTGTGTCCAATTTGTTGGTTGTCATGGGGACAACTGGGGATAGGTTGGAAGTTTGGAAACCATGCCTGCAGTCACATGGCCCCCAATGCCAGCTTCTCCATCAGTTACGTGAGCTTCTGGCATGCTGGCCTAGCTTCCGGCATGGAAGTGTGAAGAATCTGTGGTTATATGGCAGGGCCATAAAGTTTCTCCAGCCAAATGTGGGGCCATATGGCTTCAACAGGAAATACAACACAGAAGGTTATCAGCAAGACATCCCAGGGGAAGGCAGGGGCTTTTAGAAATCAATATTTCTATACAGTTGGCCAATACTATATTGTCGTAATAAAGACCAATATCTGGAACAGCTAGACCTCCTCCTCTTTTGGATTTTCTTAATGATTTAGATCCTATGCATGGTTCCTTGTTGTGCCAAATAAACATAATAATGTCTCTGTGCCATTAACAACTCTGGAGGGAGATATATAGGAATTGCCCTAACATAAAATAGAAATTTTGGCATGGCAAGAGATTTAACTAACCCTTCAGCCGGGCACCCCGTCAACGGGGAGAAGATGGCGGAGAACCTGGCGGAGCCGAGCCCGGGTGGGGAAGGAGCACAACGGACGCCGGCCCGGGCAGACGAGGGGCAACGCGGCAGTGCGGGCCCTGGCTTCAACGAGCAACCCGGAAGACGCGGGCGCGCCCGAGCCCGACCTCACGCACATCTGCCGGCCCGACACACGGCAGGACGGGAGAACGACGTCCCGGCCGGCAACGCCCAGATGGGAGAGGGGGGGCTGGAGGGGTGGGTCGGCGTCTTTGCCTTTGGGTGGGGGCGGGGCCCAGATGCTGGGGCTTGTGGGGGAGGTGAGGGGAATAAAAGAGCGGCCGGAGCAAGCCGATGAGGAGGAACTGGACTGGCTGCAAGCCTGGCAGCTCTACTGAGTGCGCAAGAGAGAAAGATAGTAGACACAGGCGAGAGACAGCAGTTCCAGGCAGACCCAAAGGGGGGGGAGTGACGGAACTCCCCACAGGGTCTGTGCCTGAGGCACGCTCTGGTACCCACGAAGGATCCTTTCTCTTCCTCCGCCCACAGCAGCCGCAGCACCTCCCTGCGTTCAGGGGTGGTCGTCAGGACAGGCGTGAATACAGCGGAGGGTCCAGCCCCCAGGCGGGAGCAGTCACCGCCTCACAGATATATAGGAATTGCCCTAACATAAAATAGAAATTTTGGCATGGCAAGAGATTTAACTAAGTTAATACGTTCCATTAAGGTGAGATTTAGTTTATCCCATTGGGTCAGTAGGTCTTTAATTTTTATGGATATTGTTGTGTGGTTAGATTTTATCAGGTCCTTTAAATTCAGGGGAATATCAACTCCCAAGTATTCCCAACTTTTTTCTACCCAGCTATATTGGTAACTGCTCTTTATCAATCTTCTACAGGGAGCTGAAATATTGATGGGATATAATAATGATTTTGCATAGTTTATCTTAAGACCTGATATTGAACTGAAGTCTCTAAGGTGCTCTAAGTTATTAATGGAAGAGTAGAGTCGAGGTTAGTTAGGTATAATACCATGTCATCTGCGAATAGGCTTATCTCATAGCATGTCTCATTTATCTTTACTCCAGGAATTCACATGTCGTCTCTTACTGTATTAGCAAAGGGCTCTACCGCTAGTGCAAATAAGAGAGGTGAGAGGGGACACCCTTGCCGTGTCCCTCTGTTCATGTTTATTTCGTTGACACCATTTACCCTTAGTATGGCTTTAGGAGAGGAATAAAGTGAGGCAATGACTCGTCTAAATTTAGTGTCAAACCCCATCTCCTGTAAGAAGTGTTGAATGTATAGTGGCTCAACCGTGTTGAATGCGTTCTCCACGTCCAAGGATAATAATCCTGTGTCTTTAATTTGGTGCATTTTGCGGAAATGGGTGATATGAAGCGTTTTTCTGATGTTGTCTGTTATATCCTGTCTTGGGATGAATCCTGTTTGTTCTATTAATATATAATCAGTAATAATTCTGTTTAATCTAGAAGTCAATATTGAAGTAAATATTTTATAATCATTGTTCAGCAATGCAATTGGTCTATAAGATTTGATGTCTGTTAAGTCTATATCTTTTTTTGGTACAAGTGTGATTTTGGCTTTAGTCCAGGTGTCTGGAATTCTACCTGTATCTAGAATGTCATTGAATATATCTATAAGAAAAGTATTAAAGATGGAGCTATACCGTTTATAAAACTCAGTTGTGTAGCCATCTGGGCCCGGGGATTTATTATTTTTCATTTGCTGCAAAGTGGCTTCCAATTCCTTTTCCTCAATTGGTTGTTCAAGGAAATTCATGTGTTGATCTGTTAAGATTTTTAAAGAGGCTTTATTATGCAAGAAATTAGTAATTAAATCAGATGAGGGATGCGTAGAGTCATAGAGCTTTGAATAGAAATGTTCAAAGTGATGAAGTATTTCTTTTGTTGATGTAGAAACTAAACCTTTAGAGTCTCTGATACCCTTAATCCCTATTTCAGAACTCTTTTTTTGTACCTTCCAGGCTAATAAACGTAAAGATTTTGAGTTCCTAAACCAATAGTTCTGTTTAATATATAGAAGTTTGCATTTTATTTGTCCTATCTCTAAAGCTCCTAGCTTCTTCCGTTCTTCGAGTACTTTGGTGTAGAGTTTTTTACTACAGTTTTTCTATGCAACTCCTCCATTTTAGTTAAGTTATCCACTATCTCCTGTTTTAATTTGGCTTTTTTTCTTTTTGCAGGCTGCAGAAATAGTAATGATTCTTCCCCTAGTAACTGCTTTGAATGAATCCCAGACTATATCAATTGGGGTTTCCTTCGTCCAGTTTAATTTAAAGTAGCCTAAGATGCCTCTCTCTATCTCTTTAGCTATTTTGTTATCTTTTAATAAAAAATTATTGAACCTCCAAAGCGGGTCTGTAGCTGTTTGATTTAGATTGCTAAATTGACATATTACTGGGTCATGGTCTGAGTAATATTTCTTACCTATTTGAACTAATGAAACCTTATTCAGTAAAGAAGATGAGGCAAAAATGTAGTCTATTCTTGTGTGGATTTGAAAGCGTGAAGAAAAATACATATAATCCCACTCGTTAGTGTACAAAGATCTCCATACATCTATAAGATCCAAGCTTTCCATTATGTTTTTTAGACCTGTAAGTGAGGTACTTTTCTTATTTTTTATTTTGTCTCCCTTTGGATTGGATTGGCTTTGATTTGTCTTGATTCATATCCATTAAATAATTTAAGTC
Source organism: Gekko japonicus (assembly GCF_001447785.1). Lineage (NCBI taxonomy): Eukaryota > Metazoa > Chordata > Lepidosauria > Squamata > Gekkonidae > Gekko > Gekko japonicus. Next base: position 318,351 of record NW_015170306.1, on the reverse strand, counting down.
TGAACCTAGGACTATTGGACCCTCTTGGAAGGCTTTTGATTTGTCGATTAATTCACTTATGAACCTTAGCTGCCCAGAATTGGGTGCATAAATGTTTGCTAAAGTTACTTTAAATCCATTTAGAAGCCCCTCCAAAAAAATAAACCTACCTCTTGGATCTTGTTCTAAAGCAGAGCATTCAAATCTCACCTCTTGAAACCTTTGGCCCCGCGGCGGCTTGGGCCACCTACTGGTGGTTGGGGTTGCAGGGCTGGCTTGTTTTTCGGGCTAGGATGGCACTCCCTCCAGGAGTTCCAGTTTCATCTGTTACTGTGGGGTGTTGGAAATGCTGGAGCGCCAGCTTTGTTTTGCCCCAATCCTGACATATGGAGTTGCTTCGCATAGCAGCCATGGGGTACCCACCCGGTGGTTTGAGTAGGAATAATGGCATTACTCAGTTACAGCTTACGGTGCCTTGTCGGGATGTAAAGGCATGCTGGAACCAACCTCAAAGAGAGGTGAATGTTCCCCTGCTCCTGTTTTTCTTACAGGTCTATCTGCCGGCAGGAGAGGAAGAACGTGTTACTCTGTGGCCAGCTTGTTGGGCGGCTCAGGGCGCCGAGAGTAAGCCACAGGTTGATCTCCTGACAGGAGAAGAACGTTCCTTTGTTGGCGCAGCCTTGTGGGGCAGCTCAGCGCGCGTAGAGAACACCAGTAGTCTCCAGCTGGGGCTTAGCCAGTGGAGCATGGTGGAATGGCAGAGGCGTCGGGGCCTGCGTGGCCGGGCCTGTTGCAGTTGTTGTCCACGGGAAGGTCCGCCCTCCACACAGGTCTAGCTAAGCATTTGGGAGGCTATCCCTTAGCCTGAACTAGGGTGAGGCATTTGTCCTTCAGGCCTAGGTGAATTTCCAATATTTGCAAGCAAGGGCCTCGGGGCCTTGTGGATCTGGTCAGCTATGATACCCGCCATATTTGGTGGGGGGTGGGAGTACGCTTCCCTTGAGATGGCTTGTCACACTGTGAATAAAAGCTGCAATGAGTACTGAGGGTGGTTTGGGTTCTTTTGGCCACACCCATGCTTTAAGCTGGGCAGACTGACCTCTATCGGCAGTGATATATACCTGTCGGAGTGGGGGCGGAAAATATTTCTGGAGAATTACGGCAAGGGCTTTTGGGGGCCTTGGGCCTCATGGTGGGTTGCAGAGGCCTAAGCAGAGGGGTCACTTTCATTTAGGCAGGTTGCTATGCGGTATACAGATTGCTGTCTGGTGAGCACCAGCTGACACCCATATTTGGGTTTTAAGGGGTCCTGTGAGTACAGTCTTTGTGCCTTGCGGCATGGGGCGGGGGAAACGGACTGCCTTCAGGATGGCCCTGTTTAGGTCCTCTCTTTGAACCTTGTGGCTTGGGGGATGGGGCTACAGGGTTGTCCTGCAATGGCTAGCCGGCCGGGTGGGAGCCCCAGTAGTGGGCTCCCACCCGGGGCAGGGTGGCTCGCCCTATTGAAGAGGCAAGGGATGGGTCCTTGACCTCTGGCCTTGATCATACCACATGCTGTGTTGCCCTTGCCGTTGGTTCCAGCTAAAGTTGTCAGTTAATAAAGTGGCCCTATAGTTAAACCCATCACTTGTGTCTGCCTCGTTATTTCTGGCTTGGGGGGCAAGCGCTTGGTTTTGATTATGTTGTTGAGACCACGACAGTTAAAAGTGATAAAATTCAGCTTATTTTCCATTGGTAACTCTATGTTTTGTGATGCACATAGCAGGAGAGATTTTCCTGGACTTTATGTTAAAATACAGGAAAGTCCAATTGACTGTTGTCTCCCTGAAATGTGGCATCCTTTTAAATGGCTCTTGAAAATATAATAAATTGAATGTGTATAATATCCAAATATGTGGGAATTAGGAAAAGGCTAGATGGGAGAATTTCCTTGTAGTTAAAACATTTCAGTTCTGTTTCAGTTGGAACTGTGCAGAGTTAACTGTTAACAACAGTATATCATACCAGTGTTCAGTAAAGAGAGTAGAAATGTGGACTCTTAAAGACCCTATATACTCTATCTGTGGACTAAGTTTTTTAAAGACTCACAAACATGTAGCCCACTAATCTTAGATCCTTTCCCCCCTCCCCCACCCCATTTCCCTGTACCCCAATCAGCTTTTGAATTTATGTTAAAAACGGAACAACCTAAATTGAATAGTGGGTGCCAAGGTTCTAATTCTAAAATGCACTCCCTTAGTGTATGGCTGATGGCACTGCTCCTCAGCATATATCGCCACCAATCAGAAGGCAAAGCCCGGGTCCCGCCCACACCACAACTGCTGCGACAACCTGGTCTTTTGCATATGGAAGCTGATTGGACTTCAGTCCATTCCACACCTCAAACTCCCCCCCCCCGCAAGGCAGTTGGGATTTTCAGTTGCATAACATACCTCATAGGGGAGAGGAGAATGGGTAACAATGGTTACCACTCTCCAGGTGAGGGCTACAGATAACTCAAACATACAAATGCTCTTCAGGTAGCAGAGATCAGTCCCTCTGGAGAAAACAGTGGACTCTGTCATTAAACCCTGCTGAGGTCGCCACAGGAAACTGACACTGTTTGCCCAAAGCCAGAGCACTCTCCCAAAGCCTCTTTCTAGATCCCGTTGTATTTATTTCCGCAACGGGCATTATTTCTAGTTTATCCTATAACACGTGTATACAAACCAATTGATGAACATAGAACCAACTGATGTTAACCCTCCCTCCCTCTCTACCCCTCCCTCCCAACCCACCCCCTCGCCTCCACAGTTCAGAACAATAAACTGCCTAGGGATCAAAGTGAAAAACAAAAAGTATTACACAAAGTGCTATTTTATATTTTACCCGAACAAATAAAAAAGAAAAACTGTGAGGTCCCTGTATCTCACGGGGAAGAGCCATGAAGGCTCTACCAACTTGTGTGCCTTAAAAGGAAAAGGAGCCAGGACGGTGAGCAACCGCCATCCCCACCCGTCCTGATGGAGCTAAAATGAGAATAAAAGAGAAAAACAGCAACAGTTTAATGAAATGCTAAAAAGTATGAAAAGGTCACTGCAGGCTTGACAGCGCCAGTACATTAATTCGCATGATGCACTAGGAGTTTACAGTTCTTCCAATGTCCTTTTGTAAGATTTTTTTGAGTACTCCATTGGGACTTCAAGCCCTAGCAGTTGCAGGAGGGCATAGCCCTGGTCCAGGTCCTCCACAGTTAAGATCTTGCTGTGGTGGGAGACCTGGATGGCTCCTGTAGGCAACCATCTGAATCTGATTCCTGCTTCATTTAATTGCATTGTAATAGGCTTGAGAGACTGTCGGGTTTGTAAGGTTTCAGCTGACAAGTCTGGGAAGATCTGTATCACTGAATCATTGGATTGTAAGGTACCTTTCTCTCTTGATAGTTGAAGCATTTTTCTCTTGATCCGCATCTCTGGGACCTCGACGATGATGTCTCAAGGTCCCCTATTACGAACTGGTTGTGGGGAGCCTATTCTGAATGCTTTTATAATGTGAGGAGTAATACCTTCCTCAAGATGTAAGATTTTGGCTAGCCAAGCAGCTATGAAGATAGGTAAGTCTGTGAATCCTTCAACACGCTCCAGTAAGCCACGTAGCTTCAAGTTTCTTTCATGGATTTTATTTTTCTGTCCTTGGCCCATTTTTCATGCTTTTGCAGTTGCTGTATTCCAGCTTGGTTAGCCAGTGTGGCTTCCATGGCCATGTCAGCAGTATGCCCTACCTGCTGAAGTGACTTATGTATTGAGTCTAGCTGGTCAGCAAGTGGTTTCATGATGTCATGTAGATTATTTAACATTTCTTTTTAAAATTCCTTCAGCTCCTCATGAAGGTATTGTCTGGTTAAGTTTTCTTTGGACATTTTCCCCGCATTGGGCCCAGCCGCCATTTTAGTTAACTGGTGTGTCGGTTGAGGAAGGTTTTTCTGAGGGTCTTTCTTGACTAAAAAGTCCGTTAGTAGTCTGGAGCCTCCAGATTGCATTTTGTTTTTATGTTCTTCTTTCTTTCCCATAGTTTATAGCAGGGGTCTTGTTGTAGAAAAAGAGCTGCCGGAGCTCATTAGCATAGCTCATTAGCATAACTTATTTGCATATGCCACACCCCCTGACATCACCGGAAGTGACAGAAGGCCACACCCCCTGACATCACCAGAAGTGTGTCAGAAGGCCCGGCTACTTACCCTCCTGCTTCATCCTCATTCCCAAACGGAATGAGGATCGAAGCAGAGGGCGGGGTAAAGAAGGGGGCGGGGCTTCACCACGTGACCGCCCCGCCCCCTAGAGGTTCTCTTCCGGAGCTCCGTACCTGAGAGCTCCCCCCCGACTAGAGCCCTGGTTTATAGACAAAATTGAATGGCTGTTGTGATTGATATCGGTAAAACAGGTGGGGTGGGTGTGGAGCTCTCCCTCTACACATCCACCATCTCCAGTGCTGATGCCAGGCCCCCCCGCCCACCATAGCTTCTGATTGGCTGTACAGATTTTTTAAAAGTTGTTCTAGCAGCTGCTGCCATCACAGCACAAAGATCTGACTTTTAGTCATGTAGCAAAATGGTCTGTATGCAAGAAGATATTTTAAAACAATATGTTCATTTTAAAAGGCATCCTGTTAAACAGAGCTTCTGCCTGAAATGTTGAAGAGTTACTCCCGGAGTTATGCATAATCTCAATCCCTGTTATTTTGTTGTCAGTTCTACTGCTTGTGGCAGCCATTTTGCCACTGGCTCTACTTCCTGAAGCCACATCCCATCTATTACAATTCATTAAATGGACTTTATGTTTCTCCCAAAATTAAATTCCAAGGATATATTTTGAGAAAAATATTATTTGTGCTTTTTGTGTGTTGTGTGCATAGGCAATGTCTGATACCTGACAAAAGGAAATCTGACCTTCGAAAGCTTATATCCTGAAAATCTTCTTGGTCTTTAAAATGCTACTGGATTCGAATTGGAATTTGCAAAAAACTGAATTGAACCCCCTGCCATCACTGCAATGTCTCCTTGGCTCAAAAGTTTGCTTAAAATAAATGGTCTTTCCATTGTTATACAAACTAAACAGTGAAGTATCCTGCCTAACCTCAATGGGAAGTTGACTACACATGGCAGGTGCAACCACTGAAAAGGCCCTGTTTCTCATTAGGTGAGGATCAACCTCCAGGTGATGACCGGTGATCTCCCACTGTTACAACTGGTCAGCAGGTGACAAAGATCAGTTCACCTGGAGAAAATGGCTGCTTTGAAAGGTGGACTTTATGACATTATACTCCACTGAAGTCCCTCCCCAAACCCCGCTCTCCTCAGGCTCCATACCCAAAACCAGGTATTTCTCAACCTGAAGCTGGCAACCCTATGTTTTGGAGATCTTGAGAAGCGCATGGGCCAGTCTGAAAGAAGCAGTCCTTCAAGTATGCAAAAGCTGAAATAACCAGTGTGGCTTCCAACACAGAGGCACCAACAGAAATAGGGCCATATCTGGCCATGTTCATCTGGGTTATTGACCCTTCTCATGTTAACAAACAGAATACAGACAGATTTGTTAGTAATTAGTTACTCTCCAAATGCATATCCCAGCCAAATTGTCCAGCTACGGACAAAAGGGCCACAATCCATTTCTTCAGTATCTCATGGAGGACTAGGTTGTTTATACCTCACAGAAGATGGAACATGATCTAATTTATACACAGTAAAAGCAGAGCTTCAAATATAATTGGAGAGAGAAAACAATATGTCTGTGCGAGAGAGAGAAAGGAAGAAAGAAGCAATCAGTACACTGATCTCAAAGGAAAAGTGATCTTATTTCAAAGGACTATAATATATATTATTTCCTAAAATACAGAACTTCAAAGGAATCACAAGAACATGCAGATAAATAGATTATGCTTCTGAGGCGATTCATCATCTCAACAATACTTACAATATTTTTTGTGTGGACTTCCACCTGAAATTACTTGAGTCCTGCTTTCTAAAGGAGATGTTCCTTTTATCTATGTTATTTTTATCTTCTCAAAGAGGAGGGGGGGGGACACTGCCTGATCACCTACCTACATAACATTGTTTGATGTTGTCTCTAGACCACTCTGCAAATACAGAAAGATTACTGTGGTTTACAAAACCCTGATGAGGGTCCCTACTGTGCTTTATCCTCATCCGGAACAAGAGGAAAAAAAACCCCTCAGAGAGCTGAATTAAAGGGAGGAAGATTTGTTAGAATCCCTGAACAACATTAGAACTTATTTATCATTGCTGCTGCTTCTATAGCAAATAACCTTGTATATGGAGCTGCGGTGGCTCAAGTGGTTAAGACGCTGAACTGCAGGCTGTGGAAGGTCAGTAGTTCAGCAGTTCAAGACCTGAGTGGCGCATGACGGAGTGAGCTCCCGTCTCTAGTTCCAGCTCCTGCCAACTTAGCAGTTCGAAAGCAAGAAATTGCAAGTAGATAAATAGGTACCACTTCGGTGGGAAGGTAACAGCGTTCCGTGCGCCTTGGTGTTTAGTCATGCCGGCCAAATGACCACGGAAACGTCTTCAGACAGCGCTGGCTCTTCGGCTTTGAAACGGAGATGAGCACCGCAACCCTAGAGTCGGATTCGACTGGCTTTCGAGCAAGGGAACCTTTACCTTTACCTTTTTACCTTGTATATATGGATCATCCAATTATTAGGTCCACTCGAGTCATTTGCATTTGTTTTTCTGGAATCTGTTTCTTCTCCCTTCTGAACAGTGAAGCCTGGGGACATTTTGTCCCAGTATTTGCTATAATAACCAGAGGCCCAAGCTCCCCAGGGCATGCCAAGGTTCCATCCTCTGATATAAAATGGCTAAAAGTGTTTGTCTCCCCAACCCATTGCCAGGCACCTGAAGACTTAGATGACCCTGGGATATGAAGATGCTCAGTGCTCTGCAACTTACTTGGCTGCTTCTTGCTCTGATTGAGGGCTGCTGGGAGCAGGGGGTGGGTCTTGTTGAAAACCCCCTCAGAGAGCTGAATTAAAGGGAGGAAGATTTGTTAGAATCCCTGAACAACATTAGAACTTATTTATCATTGCTGCTGCTTCTATAGCAAATAACCTTGTATATGGAGCTGCGGTGGCTCAAGTGGTTAAGACGCTGAACTGCAGGCTGTGGAAGGTCAGTAGTTCAGCAGTTCGAGACCCGGGTGCCGCATGACGGAGTGAGCTCCCGTCTCTAGTTCTAGCTCCTGCCGACCTAGCAGTTCGAAAGCAAGAAATTGCAAGTAGATAAATAGGTACCACTTCGGTGGGAAGGTAACAGCGTTCCGTGCGCCTTGGTGAGTGATTTCAACAAGCAGCAGTTTATTGAATCTCAACAGGAATGTTTTACATGGGGCAACTGCCCTAACTATATACACCTAAGCCACTCCCAGCCCCCCTGCGATTGGTGGGTTCAAATGGCCTCCAGGCTCCAGATTGGCTGGCTGCCCTCAGGGGCCAATCCGCAGGCAGGTTCCAGGACCCTGCCTGCCTTTGTTCTGGGGTTTCAAGCTCCAACTAGGTGGCCTGCCCAGACAAGCCCAGACAAGCCTCCCCACTCTCCATCTAGGAGGCCTGCCAGACAAGTCCTGGCATGCCTCTTATGCTGGCTACTAGCACCCACAGCAGTTAAGCCTGAGTAGAAGATTGCACATGTCCAAGCATAACACTCTCTCTCCCCCCTTCCCTCCCTCCCTCCCTGTGTATCAGGGGTGAAAGAAGGCAGGAAAGCTCTGGAAGGGGGAGGAATGGTGGAGCTTTCTTGCCTGTTAACTTTGAAAACATTAAGTATTTTAAAAGAAGAGACAATGCACTTGTCACAAGGGAAAGGTCTCAGGCCAAAGAACTGCGAGATCAGAGGAGGGAGAAAGGCTGGTTTTCACTCCCCATCTTAATTACATCATGATCCTTAATATTTGTCTGACAGCCTTCTGAAGTCCTCAAAGCCTTTCATGTAGAGTATCACATCGTAATATCCCCAAGTTTCTTTAAGTTATTATCTATACAGTGTGGGACTGATTTTGCACAAGGAGCTGCGCCGCCATCGCACCTCCCTTTCCCCCGTTTCCATTCGTCAATTTCCCACTCGAAGCCGCGTGGCCGCATTTTAACCTATGGCTTCACCCGATTTTCCCCGTGGTTTCGTGATCCTCAAAAAACAGGATCACGAAATTGCGGGGAAAATCGGGCAAAGCCATGGGTCAAAATGCAGCCGTGTGGCTTCAAGTGGGAAATTGACCAATGGAAACGGGGCAAAGGGAGGCGTGATGACGGTGCGAAATCAGCCTCGGTCTTGTCATGCTGACAAACATGAACTTTTTGGGCGGTGGGGCAGGGGAGAGGGGGACTTAATCAGATTACTAATTAAATTAGTTTCTGATCAAATTAGTAGTAATTTAATTAGGAGGATGTGAGCTCGCCGATGCGCTCTCCGCTCTGCAGCTCCAAGAGGTGCTCCAAAAGCCAACTGTGCTCTGCAGATTTCCCAAAACACCCCCGGAAACATTTTACACACATTTAATAGAGGAGCAAACATCCACTTTGTGTAGTACTTACCCAAGAGCCACTGCCAAAGCAAGCCAACTTTACAAACTTTAAACATTCAGACGCAGGTGGAGGCAGACCGTGGGAAACAGGAAGGGAAGGCTGAGCTTTGCTGAGGCTAAAGGTGCCAGCTGAGCCGGCCGGCTAAACTGGAAATGCACCCAGCACCCAGCAGGAACCAGGAAATCTTGAGGGAGAGTACCGTCTCTCCTTCCCTTCCCTGCCTGTGCAGCTTGACTGAGCCTTGCTCCTATAGTCTATACCGGGCAGGGCTGCTTTCCTATAGCCAGTACCTCTTCAGGTCACCTCCCTTTCTGATAGGATCCATCATTGACAACCAACAGGAAGGTGCAGCACTAGGGTTGCCAGCCTCCAGGTGGGACCTGGGGATCTCCTGCTTTCACATGATCTCCTACTGACAGAGATCAGCTCCCCTGGAGAAAATGGCTGCTTTAAATGGTGGACTCTATGGGATTGTACCATGCTGAGGCCCCTTCCCTCCCCAAACCCTGCCCTCTCCTGGATCCACCCCCAGAGTCTCCAGGTATTTTCCAACCCAGACCTGACAAAACTATGTGGAGTGCCCATGGTTGCCTTTAAGGAAGGCCTGAGGTTGCTTTTTGCAGAAGCAGGAAGAGCTGGTGAGGTCACGGTGGTAAGGAGAATGGTGGCAGCACACAGATGGGGTGGGGGCTTTTGTCCTTTCAGACTGGGGGTCTGGTATCCTCCTGGGCTGGGGCAGTGCTTATGAATGAGGGGGCATCACCCCACTGTGCTCCACCATGGCTGCAGGCCCACTTGCCAGTCCCCTATCCCCCTGCGGTCCCACCACTGGGGCTAGCAATCCTCATTTGTTTTTTTAAAATACATTTTATGCTGCTGCTCTTGTTTATTGGGCATCAAGTATTTAAAACATTATTTTATTTTAATGCCTTTTACTCGCTACATTTTGTGTAGCTTTGAGTTGCTTTCATGATGAGCTGAAGTCAAGCTTGAAATTTTGACAAATCAAATCCCCCCTGCTCCTCTCCATGATTTTCTCTGGTGCTGCTTTGAGTGTGCAGGCAAATGGAGTTACTTGTGAATATTAGGGTAGCCGATAACATCTGACAATATCCCCCCCCCCATACAGAACGTCTGTAGCTAAGCACAGTAGTTTGGCCTTTTTTATCCCCTGCCACTTCTTCTCCTCTAAATGTGGCTGTTGTGTCCGCTGACCGCCACCAGAGGCCAGCGAGACCCAGAGCTTGACTCTGGGTGAACAATGGGGACTAGGCTCCTAGTCCCTCCACTGGGGAACCAATGGGAACCATGGCGGGAGATTCAAACCCGCCAACGGGACCCAGGGGTGTGTCCCCAAGGGTGTATATAGTTGGCCTGCCGGCCGTTAGAGTTAGTTCGTGTTGTGTACCAATAAAGCGTGCTATGCACTATGCCAGTCTTTGTCCTTCGTCCATGCAGCTAACCCACCACACAATAATGGCGACGAGGATGGGATCCAGCCACAAGTAACCGGGCCGTCGAGGAAGGACGAGGGAACGTGCTCCTCAGCTGACTGATGAACGACACAGCCGGAGAGGCCGCTTCTCCTCCGCCAACTCCAACGCGCACAATGGCGACCATTTCAGGGCTTGGCCTGCTGCCATCCTTCGACACAGCCCGTCTGCAACACTGGGCCGCTTGGGTCAGAGGCGTCAAGTCCGCCCTGGCGTTCTACGAGGTCACGGACGAGGATAAAAAGAGAGGGTTCCTCCTGGCCTCCTGCGGCACCGCCGTCGTGTCCCTGGCCGAGCGCTTGCTGTCTCCGATGGACCTCGACGCCTGCACCTTCGAACAGATCATCACGATGGTGCAGAACCACTACGCGCCGAAGCTGTCGGAACTGACCTGCCGGGTAGCGTTCTACAACCGCAACCAGCTGGACAGGGAAACAGCCGCCGAGTTCCTAGCGGAGCATAACTTGCATAACTTCTGATTAGATAGAGTAACTTAGGCTGCATGGGAGCATAATATGTTGACCTCCTTTGCTGCCCTAACACGTGATGTCCTCTTGACTGTATATTGAAGGTCCTGTAACACTTACTTGATGCATTATCCAGAAGGGAATTGTTGATTGTGAGAGCTTGAAGTAGCCACCTTTGGTAAGACAGCAGCTCATTGTTTTCATGATTTATTTATATATAGTCTGTATTTTGGTAACTTGTAATGATGAACCATGTATTTATATATGAAATGTATGTAATAGAACATGTGATGCTTGTATTGGTAAATGTGATGAAGCTACTCACTTTTTGTACTCACTTGTATTAGGAAATGTGATGAAGTTACTTATTTTTTACATTTATATTTATAGAAACTATGCACACATTGTTGAAAACCTTGTACTGAAGACAAACAACTACAAACTGTATGTATCAAAAACTTCTTTATTGTAAAATTGTGTAAATGGACTTCCTCTAGAGTTGGCTTCCCCTATTATCAAATTGTTTTATTTTTGTTAGGACGTTTGATAAAGATGCAAAGTTGAAACTGACAGTCAAGCCTGGGAAAGTTCGTCCTGCTTGTGCTGAGACTTCGGTCTCTTGATGTATTCAGCTGTTGAAACAAAACAACAATTAAAGCAGTATCTTCATTGTTAATTCATTATACTGTGAACTTGTTCAGCAATGTGTTTTTTGTTTGTTTGACTTAAATTGCTGGGTCCTATTTACCTTTGTATCTCTTGTGTTAAACAGACCCTCTTGTTCTGGTAGAAAGGCCTTTGTCTCCTACAAGTAACCTTCTAGTCTTAAAATATAGATGGTTCAGTACATTCTAAAGAGAGGGGGTCTTCAAAGAGTACAATAGAAGAATAATGTTTGTTTGTGCCTTGTGATTCTTTGTTTAGTTTATCAGTAACAATGTAAGACTATAGCAATGCTACCTTCACTGTCTGGGAACAAGGGTGGACTCTATGGCATTATATCCTGTCTTACCCAGGCTCCATCCCCAAAATCTTCACGTTTCCCAGACTAGATTTGGCAACCCTAACCCTCCATCCCCTGCCACTAGCTGTGGGAACCTGGCAAACCTAGATGGCAACCTGATTGGATTCTGCCTCCTCTAGGGGTGGGGCACAAATATGTAATGGAGGAGGTCATTGGTTATGTTGGCCCATTATGTATGCACATACACAATATCCAATTCCCTAGCATTTCGCCTGCCCTGTGGCAGAGCTGTCAACGACTGAATTGTTCTAAATAATTGGGCTGGGCGTGAGCTCGCAAACACAATCTTTGTGGCCTTGACTGCCACCTCATAGGATCTCATAAACATCCTATAGGATGCTCTTGATGCCTCGTCACGAGCGCGGCGCCACCGTCTCTCTAACCGTCTCAGTTCCCGCTTCATCAGCCGTAGCTCCTGGGAATACCAGGGCGCCAGCCTAGAGCGGGTGCGGAGAGGGCGCCTGGGAGTGATCTTGTCAATGGCTGCAGAGAGTCGGTCATGCCAGTCCTCCACAAGCTCATCCAATGAGCCGCCAGGGGGGTCTCGGATCCCGTAGGGCCATCTGAAGCTGAATTGGGTCCATTTGGCTCCTCGGGTGAGCCAAAATCTGCTCGCCGCCTAAACGGGGTCGGGGTGGCACATTCAGACAGGCCTTCAGTGCATAGTGGTCCGACCATGGTACTGCTTCTGCAGTAATCCGGTCCACCGTCAACCCTGCCGCAAAGATCAAATCGAGCGTGTGACCGGCCCGATGCGTGGGTTCCAACCTGGATTGTCACCACATGCTTATTTTCTCCGGCGCTCCGCTAATCTAACTCATTGTATAGCTATCTCTTCCAATGAACGACTTAGAGAGAAAGCAACTTTGGAACAATCATGTGATTCTGGTCTAATATCTTCAAATTTCCCATTTGTTTCACTCTCCTACTTTACGGGAAAGTTTGAATAGACCTCTTACAAGTTTGGAATGCGGTATGAACTCTAATCTCTTTGCTTAAAAGGCCTAATTTCAACGCTTTATAAAGCTTTATTACTGGATACAAAACTCTCTTTAACATCATACTAGGTGGCATGACAAAAAGATCTGGGTATAAATCTTACTACTTATCAATGGGGAAAGATTTGGACCTCATCAAGTTATACCTCGCGTTCCTTACCTATTCAACAACAGGCAATTAAAATTTTGCTTTGTTGTGCCAGTGTTTAATTAGGTGGGAAGCTCAGAGCATTCAAAGAAGAACACTGGCAGATGCAAGGGACAATGGACCCTTGCCCATGCTTTGCGCTGAAACCTCCCCCCCCCAGGTGGGGATAGAACACTGGGAGTGGACCCCAAAGAGATGCTTGAAATGGATGATAATTTCATGTTTTTCCCTGGCAAAGGCTCTGAAGTCTGTGTGTTCTACAAAGCTATCAAGACAGCTATTGATTGACTTGGGCTCTTTTGACTGGTTTGAAAAATCTGTTTTTAAAAGGGATTAGACAAACACGAGACTCAAGATTCACAGGCCCTTTATGCATGCACAGCCCACTGCAGAGAATCGGAGCAGTCAAGGCTTTAAGCTTGACTCCAGATTATGTGCCTGCAATACACACAAGTGCAGCCCAAAATAAATACTCTGGACTCTCTGCTGCCTTCTCATTTGTTTTTTTTTTTACAAGAGGCAGCATGAGACTAGTGATGGTTTCCTATTACTAGACTCATGCCGCTTGGGGGAAAAATAAAATGTAGATGGGGAGCGGCCTATTAGGGGTGGGGACAGGGTGGTAGTGGGGAATCCAAGGGAATCTGTATGCTTTTGACTTACCTTCAGCTTGGAAGCGAAACAAGGAAAAAACTGCCATAAAACCAATCTCATAAAACCCAGGGAAACAGTGAATGGAAAGCGAACTGAATGCTGAATGGAGCAGAATGAAAAAGAAAACCTCACAGATATGCATGGTGAAAGTGAGGCAAAACACCTGTGCAAAAAGGGCCACAAAGACCTTACAGTACTTGTTCAAAGGCATTAAGAAAAAAAGGATGCTACATTCCCAGAGGTTACAAGGGAGGGGCTGTAGTGACAGAAACGGGTGGGGGATTCAGGAAGTGACTCATGATTCTTTCCACCATGCTACCATCTCATAAAAAATCCAGAGATGCATCTTATCCCCACACTTTGGGTTGTGTGGGGAGAAGCAGAATAATTCAGGCAGCCTAATTGTCAAGACAGAAAACTACCTTTTTCATCAAGTGGCAGAAGCATTTCTTTCAAATGCAAAGTTTGAAATTTCTTTTGTATTCTGTAATTTTTTTTGACAAAATATCAAACAGCACTTTGAAGATTTAGGAAAGCAAATCATAATAGTGAAAAAAGAAGTCTGTCTATAAATTTGCGCAAACTTGTTATGACAAAGCCTGTAGATTAATGTCTATTGTCTCTTTAAAATTTAACCAGAAAAATTGCTCTTGCTTTCAGAAACTAGGAAAATGTCTCTCCCTGAGTGATCACACATTCACATTTCTTTTTTTCTTTTTGGAGACCACAATAATGAGACATAGAAATGATAAAGGGATGACATAAAACAGGCAGAAAATAGTGACGATTTTACTGTTTTCTTAGGAACTAACACACGAAAAGTATTCAACAGTTTATGGGTGTTGGGAGCAGGGCTTTCTTTGTAGAAAAAGCCCAGCAGGAACTCATTAGCATAATAGGCCACACCCAACAGCAGAAACTCATGAGCATATTAGGCCACACCCCCATGCCTTCCCTTGGCTTGCCTGGCGCCCCGTGGCTGCCGAGAGCCTGGGCAAGCCCCCCCCCTTGAAGGGAAGGCAGTCGCCAGGGGTGTGTGTGTCGCCCTCCAGGCCTTCCCTCTGTAGCCAGGCACGCAGAGGTTTTGGCTGTAGTGGGCGTGGCCAACTCTGAAGCCAGATGGAACTCCATTCCTGTGCGTTCCTGCCCAAAAACAGCCCTGGTTGGGAGCATCACCT
>NW_015170306.1:295916-303822 GCF_001447785.1 Gekko japonicus | reverse complement strand
ACCCCAGCCATCTCCCTTTCTTCAGCCCTGCCCCTTCCCCATTCACTCCTCACTTCCTGGTACCCCACCCAACTTCCCCTTCATTTTGGTAAGCACAGGTGAAAATTTGGTCTGTAGAAAACAGGTTTTGGATTGAGTGCAGACTAACCTGGCTTTATCCACTGATTCCCTTTTCCTGCTGCAGAGCCTCTATCCTGTTATTCCCCCTGCTCCTCTATCCCTCCAGGAGCAAAGTTTTGTGGACATCAGTAGGCTGTAGAGATGCCAGCCTCCAGCTGCAAACCCGGAACCCCCCAGAATTACAGCATATCTTCAAACTATGAGATCAGGGTGATCTCGCTGGCATTGGACCCCACTGAGATCCAGGCCCTCCCCAGGCTCCATCCTCAAATACCCAAGAGTTTTGGCAATCCCTACCCGCGTCCATTGGCCAGGGGGGAACTGGTAACCCTAGTAGGCTATATGGGGGGGGGGATTCATTCCACTGATGCAAAGTTTAGTCTGGATCCAGCCCTAGGTCTGAATCTGTTCCCTGTGTAGCCTCAATGATTAATGGACCCTTCCTCAGCCCTTCCATTCAACCCAAAGGCCATGTTTGTTGACAGAGGCAATGGTGGCGTAAGGCCTACCTTTGAAGATCTTGTTCAGTCCCACATTTTCTGGTGCAGGAGCCATAGCTCGCCATGGAGGCAGGTATGAAATACGTTGTCAGCTCTGCCAGTTCTGGGCGGGGTGCAGTGCTACAGCAATGAGGGTTTCCAGATGGGGTCAGTAAAAAATACTGGACACACCCAGGGGTCATTTCCTGCAGGAGCGCACAGGAGCGGAGCTCCGGCAGTAAAGATCCCAGGGGGCGGGCACATGCAACAAGCCCCACCCCCTGCTTCCAGCAGCCCTCAGTCAGAGCAAGAAGCAGCCAGGTAAGTTGCAGAGCCCCCACCCCCGGCTCCCTGGTCCAAAACAGTCCAGTGGCACCTTTAAGACCAAGTTTTATTCAGGTACAAGCTCTCCCTCCTCTGCGAGGACAGATTTGTACATTTGGATAGCTAGCCATCCAAAACAGTCCAGTGAAGCCTGAGCGGTGGGTGCTGCCTTCTGACACACTTCCGGTGATGTCAGGGTGTGTGGCATATGCAAATAAGGTATGCTAATAAGTTATGCTAATGAGCTCCTGCACCTCTTTTTCTATGAAATGACCCCTGGACACACCTGATTAAAAATAGTTGACTAACTCACACACACACACACACACACACACACACACACACACGATAAAAAGGGGGGGAGTCCTGTCCCTTTAACAGAGGTTTATGGGTGGAAATGAGCCACTGAGGAGTTTAATGGCATGGAAATAAAGAAGACCCTATTAAGCCTTTATTAAAACTCCCCCATTGTAGGGAAGGGGTGAGATAAAAATCGAATAAAATATGTATTAAAGAGACAAGATATTTTTTTCCAGCCAGCTGGCAACCAATCTATTCTATCCTACTCTGATGTGATAAGCAGTGTGTCGGCCTCCTGGACAAAGTTACTCTCAACAGCACTCACTGAAGGTGATTTGCTTATTGAAGAATAAAGATGTTCCAGCTAAGAACATCCTTGAGTCAGAACTGATATTCTGGCACGAAAACCCTCATTTATACACCTGGTTCAAACACTGAACCCTTCATTCCCTCCGAGCTAGCACGCCCCTAGTCCCCCCCACACACCTGTAAATCATCCGTTTGTTAGCTAAGGCGGCAAGCAGGGAGACAGAGAGACCGACCCAGGCCATCTGGCCAGCATCCCTGGGAGAGGAGGGTATCACCAAGAAGTTACATGAGAGGTATTGCCCTACAATAAAGCCATTCTCACTCTCACACATTCTCACCCCCCCCTCCCCTGGAATTTCCCCAAATACAGGGCAAACGAGTCAGCGAGGCTGACACACTGCTATAACATAATTTCCCCCCATTTTATACATAAGAATACATGCAGGGATTCCTGGGTTTTAAGTAGTAATGCAGCAGGTAGAAATTCAGCAGGGGAAAAAAGCTGATAGTAGGTTACGTTTTCTGTATAGTGCTATTTTATAGCTTCTGAAAAGCAAAACCACTGAAGTCCTTGTCATATTATAGTCTCCATGGGATATGTAATAAAATGTAAACATATATTTAAGTGATTCTCATGTGAGAATTTTTTTTAAAAAAAGGTGTAATGTTGAAAGCAGCCAGTGTGATGCAGCAACAAAAAAGGCTAATGCGATCTTCAGATGTATCAACAGAGGCGTAACATCCAAATCACAAGATGTGATAGTCCCACTGTACACTGCATCGGTCAGGCTGCACCTGGAGTCTTGTGTGCAGTTTTGGAGGCCTCATTTCAAAAAGGATGTGGACAGAATGAAGTGGGTGCACAGGAGAGCAATGAGGATGATCATGGGCCTGGAGACCAAGCCCTGTGAGGAAAGGCTGAGGGACTTGGGAATGTTCAGTCTGGAGAAGAGGAGGTTGAGGGAGGGGGCATGATTGCCTTCTTGAAGTATTTGAAGAGCTATCACTTAGAGGAGGGCAGGGAGCTGTTCTTGTTGGCAGCAGAGGAGAGGACTTGCCATAAAGGGTTGAAATTAAGGGTGGGAAGGTACCGGCTGGATATTAGGGAAAACTTTTTTACACTACGAGTTGTTCAACAGGGAGGTGGTAAGCTCCCCTTCATTGGCAGTCTTTAAGCAGCGGCTGGACAAACACTTGTCAGGGATGCTCTAGGCTGATTGAGCAGGGGGTTGGACTAGATGGCAGGGGGTTGGACTAGATCTCCTGTATGGCCCTTTCCAACTCTATGAGCCTATGAGGCAACATGGCCAAGTCAAGGGGAGGGGAAAGCTGTGGTTTTACTGAAGACATCTTAGGAAATCACAAGCCCCACACATCTTTCCTGGGAGCATGCCTAGTATGACTTCTAAATCCAAAATATCTGCCCCCAAGTGCCACCTATATGTTTTGTCATGGCTTTTAAACTGTGTTTTATTTCGTGTTGTATATTAATTTACCTTTCAGTTCTGAATAGAAGTATGAGGCAAAAATATTTTGAGATATTAATTGTTGAATGTATGGATAACCCCATGTATTTGGACTGCCAGCCCCAAACTGCCCCCCCCCACCCTCTGGAATAAAAATTAAGGGGAAAATGGCTTCCTTGTATATTTACTTGAAATTGATACAGGAAATAGCAGTGGTAGCTCTAGGAACTGCCAGAAACTCTATGGTTTCACCATAGCTTTCAGAACCTAAAAAGGTTAGTCAAGAATAGAAGAGGGCCAACTCTAAAAATCGAATTATGAAACATACAAAAATATACATGTATTTGCGGCTTCCTGGCATCTTTGTCCCACTGGTCGGCTGCTTTCCTTGGTGGGACCGCCTTCTCGGCGCACGCCTTCGTACCCGCTCAGCCTCGGCTCTGTCCTGACCGGCTCCGCCGCGCTCGCAGTACACGTCATCGTGCACCATTGCCGGACTCCACTGCAGTCTTCCGCCGCCAGGGGTCGCTCTCCCGATGTTTCTCCGCACCTCCGCACCACGCCATCCCAGGCTCCGCCGCCGCCGCCATTGATTTTTTTCGCCGCACGCTACTGCGACCACCGCACACCTCGTTACAGAGGCAGGTGCCCCCACCCTACTAAGGGTGGGTACCCATTTGCCTACTCGCATTTGATTTTTAATTGCTTTCGGGCCGCTGGGTGGGCGGGAGCTGGGACTCGGGACCAGGCGCTGACCCTGGCCGCGGTGGATTCTTGAACAGCCATAGTGACTGTTCTAGTTGTTACTGTTAACAGGCATTTAACCGCCTGTGCCACCGCTCCCTTTAACTTCCTGTATCACATTCTGATAAGTACCAAAAGCTGTATTTTTTAAAATAATCTCTTGAGGTGTTGTGCCTCCCCCAACCCTCCTGCCTGTTGCCAGGCCCTGCCTATCAACCTTATCATATATCATATATGTTGTTCAGAATTCCTTGGAGGAAGTACAGGTTATAAATGAAAGCAGAGGTTATAAATGAAATAAACAAAATACTTAAATGAATAAATCTGGCTGTGCACACACACCCCTCCTCCAAACTACATTTTAAGGTGTTAGCAGATGTAGAGGCTATTTACACAAAGTAACCTTTGCACCAGAGCTGAGCTTTTATAATTTTTATTTGTTTCCTTTTCAAACAGTTTTTGTTTATAGGAAACAAACAGCTTCAAGATCATAAACAATAATTTTGGTAGGATGCTTAAGATATTGGATAGAATTCAAGTCGGAGGCCCTTTGGGATTTAACTGATAGGCATTTGATACAACTCCATTGCTTGTTTAGCAAGCAACAGCAAAAATGTGTGACTAAATTAATACATGTGTGCATTGGGAGCAGGCTATAAATATATTTTTCTAATGAATAGCCAGCTACCCTTGTGAAATCAACCTCTGAGTGCTCTTCACTTTTTGTTCTTGTTTTTGTTTTACAAGCCTCTTGCCTACCTGGAACAAAAACCATTGGAGTTTGCATTTTTTTAAAAAATTAAAGGGATGCTTACAGAAAAGAGAGAACCTTCTTCCAAAAAACTAAAACCCTATAGTGACTCACAACACAATGTGTACAAAGGATATAGAAGCTAGTAAAACCATAGATGGAGCTGCGGTGGCTCAAGTGGTTAAGATGCTGAACTGCAGGCTGTGGAAGGTCGGTAGTTCAGCAGTTTGAGACCCGAGTGTGCCGCATAACAGAGTGAGCGCCTGTCTCTAGTTCCAGCTCCTGCCAACCTAGCAGTTCGAAAGCAAGAAATTGCAAGTGGATAAATAGGTACCACTTCGGTGGGAAGGTAACAGCGTTCTGTGCGCCTTGGTGTTTAGTCATGCCGGCCACATGACCACAAAAATGTCTTCGGACAGCGCTGGCTCTTCGGCTTTGAAATGGAGATGAGCACCACAACCCTAGTCAGATTTGACTGGCTTTCGAGCAAGGGAACCTTTGCCTTTGAAACCATAGATAATAACCTTGAAGAGAAAGGAGAGAACAACATCTACTTAGCATGAAGAACTCCAGTCCTCTCATCTCTAGTGAAAAGGGCTTTTGGCAAAGGCTTCTAGGGGAAAAATCCACTACCAGTCAGAACCACAAATACTGAGCTTCATGGACCATTGGTTGGCACAGTAAAAGGCTACCTCATATTTTTTATAAGCTAGGGATGCATAGATTTATAACTTCAGGGCTTGGAAGGTGGGCTGTAATGATTGAAGAGCCCTGGTTTATTATCAGGTCCTGAATTTTTTTCACCGCCCCCCCCCCCAGGCCTGAGTGTGCTATGCTAATATGCCATGTTATTTTTATACTTCTCTCTTAACTTTTTTGTCATTTGCTGGGCTTAAGATACCTGGGTTTTGTGTGTGTGTGTTATTTTTTTATTCGTTCAAAGGCTTTCTGGAAAGTGAGGCATTAGAAAAAACTCTGTTCTGGAAACCATTTCAAACATCCCGTCATGTTTATATCATGCCTTACCCTGCAAGTGGTGGGTTAGGCACAGTGTACTGTACTTTGGAATACATATTGTTAAATTAGTTCAAGTTAGCCTTTATTGTCAATACAGATAATACAATTTAAAGCAGAATAAAAACATACCTACAAAAATACTATGTCTTTACGATCCTTTGACACAGTTTTAAGCAGAGTGGAGAAACTTGGCCACCTTCTCAGTGATGTCAGAAGAGAAGTCATTCAGAAGTCTGTGTACCTTAAGCACATCAGGGCAATCCATCAGGCTGCTTAAAGTAAGGAGCTCTTATTCCAATAGCTGGTTCGATAAGGATTGTAGGCAGGCCAAGGTAAGCCTAATTAGGGCCTTCAAGGCTTTTCAAAGCACCCCAAATTCCATTTCAGCAGCTGAAATTCAAAAGAAGAAAAAAGAATATAAGGCAATTTTGAGAGCCAAAAAGTTAGTTGACTCTCAAAACAAATGGCAGGCCTTGATTAAAGCCGCCAACGCAAAAGATAGCAGAGAATTCTGGAAACTGGTTTCGAATTCCAACAGACAACTTGGCAATATACCAGCCAGTAAGATACCACCAAAACTCTGGGAAAACCATTATTCGACTCTATTCAGTGCCTATCACTCTGTTCCGTTTATTACCACTCCTCTCGAGAACATCTCCTCCTGGGACCCAGTTTCTGCACAGGAAATGGAACATCTAATTAAGAACTTGAAAAAAGGCAAAGCTCCAGGCAGTGACTTTATCACTGCAGAAGCTTTAAAGGCCAATCTTGATTGGTGGGCCCCAATTTTGGCCAATCTTTTCACTTATATAGACCAATCTGGCCAAATTCCAGCTGAATGGGGTCTCTCCATAATAATCCCTATATACAAGAAAGGTAATAGATCGGACCCAAACAACTACAGACCAATTAGTCTGTTAAACATTATCTGTAAGCTATATTCCCAATATCTTTGCCTTAAATTATGCGCTTGAACAAGCGGGTTTTAGTCACGGTCATTCAACTCTAGATCATTGTCTGGTGTTGGACTATCTAATATTTAAACATACACAACATCAAAAAGGAACCCTTTTTGCCGCCTTCGTCGATATGAAGGCAGCTTTTGATTCAATCGACCGCGTGACATTATGGTCAAAATTGAGCTCTACCACCATAGACAAAAGGCTTCTCCATCTGATAATAAATCTCCATAGTAATAACACTCTTCAGGTAAAATATACCTCGGACGGCAGACTATCCAAACCCATTCAGCTGAGGAGGGGTGTTAGACAGGGCTGTCCATTAGCCCCATTTTTGTTTAATTTCTATGTGAACTCTCTTATATCCGATTTGCGTACCATCTATGTTCACGCACCCAAACTCAACTTCGAATATAAGGAACCTGTTCTTATGTATGCAGATGACACAGTTCTTTTATCTCTGACCAGAATAAGTCTAAACCAGAATAAGCGAGCACTTACATCTTTCTCTAGCCACTGCCAGGAAAATCTGCTATCAATTAACTTCTCCAAAACAAAAATAATGTATTTCAATCAGAGGCTAAAAAAATACACCTGGAAAGTAAATGGGAATGATGTCGAGCAGGTAAAGTTTTTTAAATACTTGGGGGTTACATTTGCATATAATGGTAACCCAGCAGCTCACATCAAATCAGTGGCTATTTCGGCGGAAAGAACTGCTTCTGCTATACTAAAATTCTTCAGAAAGGATGGTGCACACTTTATTCCAGCCGCCTTGAAACTTTTTTCTGCTAAAGTTTTAGCCCAAATGAGATATGGGACACAAATTATGCGATTTACCAATCTTCAGGCGCTAGAACAAGTCCAATCAAAATTCCTGAGATCTCTATTTAACACTCCAAGATGTACTTCCAATGTCACTTTGAGACAAGAAGCTGGTTCTGCTAAAGTTTTAGCCCAAATGAGATATGGGACACAAATTATGCGATTTACCAATCTTCAGGCGCTAGAACAAGTCCAATCAAAATTCCTGAGATCTCTATTTAACACTCCAAGATGTACTTCCAATGTCACTTTGAGACAAGAAGCTGGTACAGTCGAACTAAATATATGGTTGCATTCTCTCTGCTTCTGGCTGAAAGTCCACCTTTTCCCCGCTGGGCTATTTCCACTCCTATTGGCCGCATCTCCTTATCCCCAGTGGTCCACCAGAGCCACTAACAAATTGAGAACATTAGGATTAGACCCGTACCAACTTCTGGAAAGCGGCTATGCCAGGGCTATGCCAACCCAAACCATAGATGGGCTTTCTCCAGAGCCAGATTTGATGCTTTTCCATCGGCAGTTCTTTCTGGAAGATTCCAACGTATCCCAAGGCATTTGAGACTTTGCTCATGCCCCTCTGAGTCAATTGAGACCCTCCCCCATATTTTATTT